>NW_027275875.1:417874-575374 GCF_030028105.1 Mobula birostris
AAGAATAGATATCAGACTGCTGGAAAACGATGCTGGAGAGCCAGTAATGGGGGACAAGGAAATGGGGAACAAACTGAGTAAGTATTTTGCATCACTGTGCAAGACACTGGCAGAGTGCCAGAGGTTCAAGCATGTCAGGGGGCAGAAGTGAGTGTAGTTGCACTGCAGTGGAGAGAAAGTGCTTGGGAAGCTGAAAGGTCTGAAGGTAGATAGGTCACCTGGACTAGATGGTCTACACTCCAAGGTTCTGAAAGAGGTGGCTGAAGAGATTGTGGAGGCATTAGTAATGATCTTTCAATAATCAATAGATTCACAGTTCTAGAAGACTAGAAAATTGCAAATGTCACTCCACTCCTCATGAAGGGAGGGAAGCAGAAGGAAGGAAATAATAGGCTGGTTAATCTGACCTCAGTGACTTGGAAGATGTTGGAGTCGATTATTAAGGATGAGGTTTCAGGGTATTTGGAGGCACATGATAAAATAGGTCAAAGTCAGCTTGGTTTCCTTAAGGGAACATTTTGCCTGACAAATCTGTTGAAATTCTCTGAGGAAGTAACAAGCAGAGTAGACAAAGGAGAATTAGTGGATATTGTCTACTTCGATTTTCAGAAGGCCTTTGACAAGGAGTCGCATATGAGGTTGCTGAACAAGATATGAGACCACAGTATTACAGGACAGATACTAGAAGGGATAGAAGATTGGGTGGTTGCAGGAGGCAAAGAGTGGGAATAAAGGGAGCCTCTCCTGATTGTAGATACATCAGGGAGATTTTGGAGAGTTAGACGGGTGAAAGGAAAATGGTGAGGGAGGGAAGAGTTAATTAATCTTGGAGTAGGTTTATATAGATCGACACGACATCGTGGGCCGAAGGGCCTGCATGCTCGATGTTCTATCCTCTATACTCTCCCTATGTCACTCCGCCTTCGCCCATCCGCCCCCTCACTCGCATGTACGCACCGTCCCAGGGTCCGTGAAGGCCACCCTGCATGCAGCGTCCGATGCCGTTGAGGCCACGGGTGGAGCACCAGCCACAGTGGGAGTGCCGGATGCAGTGGGAGCACTGCTGGTAGCTGGCACAGGACAGGTTACAGCTCGCTTTCGACCCCCGCAGGGTCCGGCCGCACATCCCCGCCGCACAGCGCAGCGGTGCAAAACTGGGGCTCATACACTGCCGGAAAGAGAGAGACAGTGAGAGAGGGAGAGGGAGGGAGCAAGGGAGGGGGGAGATAAGAGAGCAGAGGGGTAAGGGAGGTGGGGGGAGGGGAGAGCGGGGAGGGAAGAGGGGAGGGAAGAAGGGGGAGGGAAGAAGGGGGAGGGAAGAAGGGGAGGGAAGAGGGGAGGGAAGAGGGGAGGGAAGAGGGGAGGGAAGAGGGGAGGGAAGAGGGGAGGGAAGAGGGGAGGGAAGAGGGGAGGGAAGAGGGGAGGGGGAGGGGAGGGGAGGGGAGGGGGAGGGGAGGGGAGGGGGAGGGGAGTGGGAGGGGTAAGAGGGGAGGAGGAGGGGTAAGAGGGGAGGGGGAGGGAAGAGGGGGAGGGGGAGGGAAGAGGGGAGAGGAGGGAAGAGGGGAGAGGAGGGAAGAGGGGAGAGGAGGGAAGAGGGGAGGGGAGGGAAGAGCGGAGGGTTGAGGGTTGGATGGTAGAGAGGCTGTGTCCCTAGTGACCTCCCCACTGACACAGTCTGTCCCCAGAGACCCTTCCACTCACACAATCCAACCCCAGTGCCATCTCCCCCACTGTAGTCCTTTCCCAGTCCCCCCCCCCCCCATTCTCCCATTCCCCTACCGTCCGCCCTGGTGACCTTCCCCATCACGTGGTCTCGTCACACTTTGTGCCCCGAGGGACCCCCCGGCCCACCACCTCCCTGTCCCTGGGCTGGGCTTGGAGCTGTTCCTCACCTGCTGCAGGGCCACGCTCCAGACACACTGCTGCCACCCTCCGTCAGAGCCGTT
This sequence comes from Mobula birostris, assembly GCF_030028105.1. Taxonomy (NCBI): domain Eukaryota; kingdom Metazoa; phylum Chordata; class Chondrichthyes; order Myliobatiformes; family Myliobatidae; genus Mobula; species Mobula birostris. Next base: position 419,821 of record NW_027275875.1, read on the forward strand.
AGAGCTGAGGCAGTCGGCGCAGTTGGTCAGGTTGTGGCAGGGGGTGGGACAAGGCTCCGGGGGCGAGGACTCCACTGGCATCGGAGACACGTTGCGGAGCGAGTGGCTGAAGCAGGTCCAGTCGTAGGCGGGGCTCACGCTGAGGATCCGGCGGGTCTCGCCTGCATCCAAACGGGGGGACATCAACAGGAAAAGGGTTACTGGGGATGGGGGGGGGAATGATAACCGGGGAGGGGCAGTTGGGGAAGGGCCACCAGGTTGGATGGTACGATGGGAATGGGGTTGGGGAAGGGTCACCAGGACAGATCGTATGGAGGGAGGGTCAGTCTGGCCAAGCAGAGCAGAGGATCCCTCACAGGGGAGAGAATGGAGGGTGTGCGTGACCAGGGAGGGGGGAGACTAACCGGGGACGGAGCTGGGGTAACACTGGTGGTGGACAGCGGGGATGTTGAAACAATGACAATGAACCATAAATATGAAATTATCAAAAGTGGTGCTGGACTACAGGTCTGGCAGCTTGTAGCAAGAATCCTGTAAAAACTGCGTTTATTTAAAGAACAAAAGAAAATCTGTTGATGCTGGAAATCCAAGCAACACACACAAAATGCTGGAGGAGCATGTATGGAAAAGAGTACAGTCAACGTTTTGGGCCGAGACCCTTCATCAGGACTGGAAAAAAAATGAGGTGTCAGAGTAAAAAATGTGTGGGGGTGGGGAGGGGAGGAAGAACCAGAAAGTGAAAGGTGAAACGGGAGGGAGGGGGTGAAGTAAAGAACTGGGAAGTTGAGTGGTGAAAGAGATACAGGGTTGGAGTAGGAATCTGATAGGAGAGGACAGAAGGCCATGGAAGAAAGAAAAGGGGGGAGGAGCACCAGAGGAAGGTGTTGGGCAGGTAAGGAGATGAGGTGAGAGAGGGAAATGAGAATGACGAATGGTGGGGGGGGGGGGGGGCATTACTGGAAGTTCGAGAAATCTATGTTCATGCCATCAGGTTGGAGGCTACCCAGAGTATAAGATGTTGTTCCTCCAATCTGAGTGTGGCCTCATCATGACAGTACAGGAGGCCATGGACTGACATGTCAGAATGGGAATGGGAGTAGAATTGAAGTGGGTGGCTATCGGGAGATCCCACATTTTCTGGTGGACAAAGAGTAGGTGCTCAGTGAAACGGTCTCCCAATCTACATCGGGTCTCACTAATATACAGGAGGCCACACCGGGAGCACTGGATACAGTAGATGACCCCAATTTACAGTTTTTGAAAGCTAAATCATGTTCAAAAAATTTGTTCGTTTGTTCAGGACAGAACAAGCCGGCATGTTGAGTTTGGATTTCCAAGAGGGATTTAACGAGTAGCTGCATGAGAGCTGTTACATTGGAGAACGTGTGTGAGCGTGCACTGAGAAAGGAGTGGAATAACTAGATCTCTTGCAGGCTGGGAGGGCGGAACCAGGGGTCCTGGCTCTCAGTTTCTGAATGATATGAAATTAGTGCAGAGGAGATTTACGAGGCTGTCGCTGGGTCTCAAGGGACTGAATTTTGGAGACAGGCTGAGCAGGATGAGAGTTTATTCCTTGGGGCACAGACAAAGAGGTGATCTTACAGAGTTCTCTAAAATCAAGAGGAAGAAAATTAAAATTTGAAAGGTACTTGGAGAGGAAAAGTTTAGAAGGGAACGGGCCAAATGCAGGCGAATGGAACTAGCTTTGTCAGAATATCTTGGTCAGCACGAACCAGCTATTTCTGCGATGTGTAACTGTTTCCAGCAGTTCGGGTTGATTTGAAGGATTCTATATCTCTCTGGACGGGGCAGTGGAGGAGCCAACCCCTGCCCAGGCATCTGGCAAACTCAGGTTTACCTGTGCGTTTGAACTGGCGGGTCCACATACACTTGCCGGACGATGTGCACTTGTGGCAGTCAGAAGCTTCACAGGAGATCTCCGAGCAGTTGCTGGCCACAAAGATCTCGCGCTGGTTGATGCGGCAGTCGTTCTCCTTGCTGCAGCTGGCATTGGTGCTGATGCAGGCCCCTTCAGGGCAGTTGGTGCACCACTTGCACCTCTGAACAGAGAGAGACGCAGCAGATCACAGCGGGAAGAGGGGGGTTCACAGGGAAGGACAGAGAAGGGGTTCACAGTGGGAGCGGGGTGAGGGGGAGGGTAAGCGAATCGCAGGAGTGGTGGAGGAATGGTGGGGAGGAAATCCTGGGTCTCTGCTACTCACCAAGTGCTGCAGCTGTTCCTTGAGCCGTGGGTGCAGGGGCAGAGAAGTGATGGAATGGGGAATATGAGAGGTTAAAGGGGAGTTGTAATGATGTGACGGGGGTGGCGGTGTGGGGTTAACTCACCAGACGCTGTGGCTGTCCCAGGACCCGGGGGTGCAGGGCCAGACACTCACTGCAGGTCCTGAGGTGTCGGCAGGTCTCCGGGTGCCAGGGCAGTGGGTCACAGTGGGAACTACCCGGCTCCAGTCCCAACCTAGGAATGGGGAGGATGGGAGAGGTAGAGGTGAGGGGAGGGAGTAATGTGAGTCAGACAAACGTTATCAATAACCCACTATTCCTCTTTCAGTGTCCCTCACACCCTCAACCCCACATTCTCCCTCCTTCTCTCTAACACCATCCCGCTGTCTCCTTCCCTCATTCCCTCACGTGCTCCCTCTTCCTCCCCCTCCATCTCTTTCTCTACTACTGACACCCTCTCCCTCACTCTCTCTGTCACCTCTCTGAATCCCCAGGTCTATGCAGTACATGTCACTCTCCCAGAGATGCCTGATTCCATCCCCTGCGATTCACCAGGACCCCCATTGTTCCGTAACCCCCACGCACCCCCCAGACGCGGCCAAGGGAGACAGATCGCCTACCTGTGGGCCTGGTCGGTAGAGAGGCAGCTGCCGTTGCGGACGGAGTGACACCACACACAGCTGGCGCTGGTGTTGCAGGCTGCGGGGCTGCTGAAGACCAGGCAGGGATCGTGCGGGACGGAGAGAGAGAGCAGGGAACCCAGGGCCACACCCTGGTACCCCGCCAGGATGTACAGCCGGTTCCACAGGGGGAGCGCGGTGTGAGCGATGGACCCTTTCATCGGTTCCCCCACCACTGACAGTCCTGACAAACACACACAGATTTCAGGAGTTCAGCAGAATAGCGGGTTGGGGGGGGGGGGGGGGGGGGAGTTGTAAGGGATGGAGGAAGAGGAGCTTGTCGAGAGTAGGTGAGGATCAGCACAGGCGGAAGAACAGAGAATAGTACAGCACAATACAGGCCCTTCGGCCCACAATGTTGTCCTGACCTTTGAACCTACTTCAAGATTATACTAGCCCTTCCCTCCCATATAGCCCTCCATTTTTATTTCATCCACATGTTTAATCTTAAATGTCCCTAAAGCATCTGCTTCTACCAAGAACCTCGGTAGCATGTTCTATGCACCCGCCACTACCTCTGACACATCCCTATGCTTTCGTCCGCTCACCTTCAACAGATGTGCTCTGGAATTGACCATTGCTCCTCTGGGAAAACGTCTCGATCTATCCCTCATCATCTTGTACACCTCTCATCCTTCTCCTCCTCTCCACACAGAAAAGCCCTTGCTCACTCAACCTTTCCTCATAAGGCATGCTCTCTAGTTAAGACAGCATCCAGGTAAATCTCCTTTGCCCCAACTCGGAAGTTTCCACATCCTTCCTAGAATGAGGTGACCAGACTGAACGCAATATTCCAACTGTGGTTTAACCAGGGTTTTCTAGAGCGGCAGTATTACCTTGCAGCCCCTGAAATCAACCCTTCAATTAATGAAGGCCAACGCATCATACCCTTCTTCAATGACCTATCAGCTTCTACGGCAACTTTGAGGGAACAGTGAGGGGAGGGAGATGGAGAGGGAGAAAGGGAGGGGGGCGGAGGAGGCAAGGAGGATGAGGAGGCAGACATTGAGCAGGGAAGGTTTGTGAGGGAGGGCTTTACCCCATTGTCCTACCTTTACCCCATGCCCTACCTGAGGTATTGGGGCTGAGCCAGCTGTTACAGTTGATCTGGTAGAAGAGGAGGTCGGCGCTGAAGTCCTGGCGGCTGGAGCGACCTCCCACTACCACCATCGAGTCGTGGAACAGGCCGGCCGCGTGGAAAAACCGGGGCAGCGGCTGCAAACACAGGAGACGGGGCTGAGTACTGGCACCATGGTGACCCTGCTGGATGGTGCCAGGTCAGGACAGGGTGAACCGGCTGGGACTTGCCGGACGGATCTGGTGTGATTTTCCATACGGAACAGCCTTACCTTGGAATTGTGAGAGGGTGCGAGGAGGCTCCAGGTCAGGGTGCCAAGGTGCAGGCTGTAGAGCTCGGCAGAGGCTGACACCGTCTCCAAGTAGAACCGGTAGCCACCGAAGACGTAGATGGCGTCAGTCGGGCTGTGGTATACAGCAGAGTGACCGTATAGACCTAGCGAAGGACACGGACTACAGTTATCAACACAGGCCACGAGAGCACGCCCCAGACCCCTCACCCCACAGAACACAGCCCGACTCAAACCCACACCCCGATCCCTCACTTTGATCCCACAGAGCGCCAGGACCTTGCAGCTCAAACACCGAGCCTGAGCTCTCTTCCCCACAGATCCCCAACCCAGCCTCGCTCCCCCAGCACGGACCAGGGTCCAGAAGCTCGCTCCCCTGGCCCGGCCCTACCTGTGGGTGCCGTTCCGGTGTGCTGCTCCAGGCGCCAGCCGCCTGTGTCCACGCTGTACTGCAGCAGCCTGTTGTTGAAGCCGTTCTGGGGGGAGTACCCCCCCACCAGGAGCAGCAGCGACGAGTTGCGGCACTCCGTGAGGGTGTGTCCGGCCATGGGTGGGATCAGCTCCGACTGCAGAGAGGAGTAGGGAGGTCAGATCCTGCCGGCTCGCTGACAGCCCACCCAACCCCACCCGCCCTCCTCATGCTGGAAACACAGTGCTTCAGGCGGCATCTGTGGAGGGAGAACCGAGTCAGCAACTCTCCATATAGGGGTTAGACAGTCACACAACAAGGAAACAGACCCTTCGGCCCAACTCATCTGTGCCGACCAAGCTTAGCCATGTCCTTGAGTGTAGGCTGTGTCCCTCTGAACCAGAAGTGGCGAACCTATGGCACACGTGCCGAAGATGGCACGGGCAAAATTTCTGTTGACTCATGGCATTCAGTGCCACACACCCCCTCTCCCCTCCTGATTCTTTAAATCCCATCCATAATAAGACGATACATGGTGGTTACTTTTACTGCAAAATGAAGCCGTGAATGGCTTTGTTTTACAACCCAAGAGCAGTGAGAGGTGCCAAATGATTGCTGCAGCGTGTGACATTTTGAAATCCTCACCGACCTGGTGAATACATCAGTACTTGGATAGTAAATGGTCACCACAACAACAGTCGTTAGAAACTATGCTGTTTTTCATGTCTTTTTAAGAGATTAATATTAATAATTTTTGAACTTTTACTATCAATAACAAAACAATGAATACATGTAAACAAGCAACACAGCTCATTTTTTTTTCCCCTAAAAAAAAAGTCAATGACTATTGTTACCAATTTATTAATCAATTATAATCTTTGCTCAAAATTACCATGGCACACAAGGGAAAATTTTTTGAAAGATTTTATTGGCAATTTGGGCACATGTTCTTCAAAAGAATCGCCACCCTGTCCTAAAACTTTTCTATCCATGTACCTGCACAAATTTCTTATAAATGTTGTTACTGTACCTGCTTCAACCACTTCCTCCAGCAACTCGTTCCATATACCCACCACCCTTTGTGGGAAAACTCACCCCACAGGTGCCCTTCAAATCCCTGCCCTCCAGTTTTAGATCCTTCTAACTCTGGGAGACGTCTTCAGCTACTCACCTTATCTCTGCCCTTCCTGACTTTATATACACTGAGAACATAGCACAGGAAAAGGCCCTTCTGCCCATGATATTAATGAAATATCTAACTAAGCTAATCCCTTCTGTCTACACATTCCCCATATCCCTCAGTGCTCTGCACATTCACGTGCCTCTTGAATGCTTCCATTGTATGTCTCTCCACCACCACTCTGTGTGTAAACAAACCTTGCGCCTCACATCTCCACACCTCTATGAGGTCCCTTCAGTCTCCTTCACTACAGGGAAAGCAGTCCCAGCCTATCCAGCCTCTCTTTGTAACTGGCAACCACAGCGAGTGGTGAGGAAAACCAATGGTTTATTGGGCTGAATGGCAGGGAAGTTTGGAGGCTCTTTCAGTGATAGTGAATCCAGTATGTCAGAGTGACGAGGTCTGACGCGAGTGACCCTGTGTCACCTACGGGTGCTCAGTAGTGTGAGAGGTTACCAATCCACTGGTGTTGCACAGGATGCTGCTGCAACTGGACCTCAGTACGCGTCCTGGGTTGCACGCCCATTCCCCGTATACTGCCGTCAACAAACTACTGAAAGGGCTGCCTGGAGTTTCCCTGTAGAACAGTACAGCACGCTACAGGCCCTTCAGCCCACTATGTCATGCTGACCTATATAAAACTACTCCATTATCAATCTAACCCTTCCCTCCTACACAGCTCAGACCCCTCATGAAGGGGAACAAGCCTCTCCACCATCAAGTGTATCTTCAAAAAGGTGGCGCCTCAGGAAGACAGCTTCCATCACAAAGGACCCTCACCACCTTGGCAATGCCCTCTTCTCATTCCTACCATCAGGGAGGAGGTACTGGATCCTGAAGGGAGGCATGAATAAGTTCTTTCCTGCCGCCATCAGATTTCTGAATGGTCCATGAACACTACCGCACTATTTCAGTCTCTTATTGCACTATTTATATTTTATGTTTCTTACGGTAACTTAAATTCAGAGATAATAAACCTGATTCTTACATCCACATGCCTTTCTAGGAGTCCCTATGGTATCAGCCTCCACCACTACCCCTGGCAGTACGTTTCACGCACCCACCACCACGGGTAAAAAACTGAACTCTGACATCCTCCCTCAACTTACCTTCACTCAACTTAAATGGACGCCATGTGGTATCAGACACCGTCTCCCCGGGCTGTCCATTCTATCTACGCCCCTCAGAACGTGTAAATACCTCTATCGCTGGGCGGGAAAGGACACCTACAGAGCTCAGGCTCCCAGTACAAAGATCAGAGGTCAAAGCAGCAGCGTCTGGGCCTACAATGGCTGTCACTCCTCCTGTTCTGATGCACCGCATGTCTCCCTGTTCCCGGGTTACAACTCCGGTCCATGTGCACCGGCGGGGGGGGGCCTGGAACCCCCAACACCCCAACCCTAGCCCCCTTACCTTCTGGAGCCTCCATTCCAGCGTCGACAGATTGAGGATCCAGAACTCGTTGGTGACTCCGGAGTGGGTCAGGCCCCCCAGCACAAACATGGTGTCGCGGGACGGGCTGGAGGCAGCCGCGTGGAAGTACCTTGCGCTGGGTCCCTCACCAATGTGCCGGCTCCAGCGCCGATCGGGAACAGAGTATCTGGCAGTGGGGGGGGGGGGGGGGGGGGGGGAAGAGCAGATAGCAAAGGTACTTAGAGCTTTCCCACTACAGCGGACACATCCTCCCTCCTCTCCCACCAACAATCACAGTCTTCCTCTCCCCTCGGGAATGTCAGCCAAGACATCGGGAGTGACTGAATGCCATGGCGAGGCAATGGTTAAAATAACGTGAAGGCAAGGATAGTTTACACAGAGAGTGTGTGCAGTCAGCAGAGGTGACCAAGGTCTTTAGCACACAAGACAAGAATGTAAATGAAGGCACCAACTATTTGACAATTATTTTACCAACTAATATATCATTGGCCTTTAGCCTGTAGCTTCTACAGGTTATTAACACCTGTATTACCGTAGTGTGAATGGTGATTGGTTATGCAAGAAAGGAATCTGAACATCCTCAAGGTTACCAATTGGTCAATATCTGTATAATTGGTCAACACCCTAACCATGGCCAATTTACTCTCCTCCCATCCGGTAGGCGTTACAGGAGCCTCCGCTCCCGCACCAGCAGGCACAGGAAGAGCTTCTTCCCTGAGGCTGTGACCCTGCTGAACCTCTCATCACAGCGCTATGCAGTATTGCACCCATATCGGACTGTCTCAGTACTTTTATATTTATGTGCTGTAGCACTTTTTTTTAATTCACAGTTATTCTGTAAATAACACTCTATTCTTTGCATTTCTGGTCAGATGCTAAATGCATTTCATTGGCTTTGTATCTGTACTCAGCACAATGACAATAAAGTTGACTCTAATCTAAAACTTCTGTATAAAAATGACATTTCTTTGTTCCAACTCCAGAGCAGTTTGGCCGTGTGGTTCTCCTTGTGCACGAGTAAATGAATTGTGATTGAGGAACAAGTGTGAGTTTTCACAGTCCAGTCAATCAGCGATGACAACTTCACCAGGGGTGTCAGTGTGGAGGTAATCACTGCCTGGGATTGGAGGGTTTCTGTTATGAGGACCGATGGGAGGGGCTGGGTCTGTTATCTATGGAGCAGAGGGGGCTGATGTGTACAGAATTATGAGGGGAGTAGACTGAGCAGGCAGCATGGAACAATTCCCTGTGGGAGAGCTGTCTTTGACCAGGGAGCAAGGGGTTAGTGGAGTGGAGTGAATCTGGAAGTGGAAGGTGCTGCTGGAGACCAAAGGTCTCTGGGCATCAACATCTCAGAGTATCAGTCCTGGGACCAACACACTGGTACAATCACAAAGAAGGCATGCCAGCTGCTCTACTTCATTAGGAGTTTGAGGAAATTTGGTACGTCACCAAAGGCAGCAGCAAATTTCTACAGTTGTAGAAATTAGAGAGCATTCTGACTGGTTGTGTCACCGTCTGGTATGGAAGTGACAATGCGCAGGATCGAAAGAGGCCGCAGAAGGTTGTACTCTGCCCACTGCATCGCAGGCACAAGCCTCCCCACCATCGAGTACATTTTGTGTATTTTATTAGTATTATTGTATTCTTTGTCTTATTGTGGTTTTTTTTTTGTGCTGCATCAATCTGGATAATAATTATTTCTTTCTCCTTTACACTTGTGTACAGGAAATGACATTAAACAATCTTAAATCTGATTCAGGTTCCCAGCACTTGAATCACTGCGGCAGGGAAGGGTAGGGACCAGGTGCTGAGGGTTGGGGATCACTGTGGATGCAGACTAGGCGGTCAGCATGGGCAGGGTATGACCCCAGCACCGACCGTGTGCTGCAGCATGCTTGAGCTTGGAGGCTTGAAACCATTCCATCAATGACCCATTTCCAAAGTGTCTGAAGGCTCATACACTCAGCCTTTACCAGACAGTGAATAAGGTTGTCTCAGGCTTCAGTGTACAGAGGTCAGCAGGAGGAACTGGGCAGAGTGGCGGCAGATGGAATTTAATCCCGAAGAGTGTGAGGTGAAATTCTGGCAGGGGCCTCAGGAACAGGGGTGTACTGAGAGATCCCAGAGTATGCCCATGGCTTCTAGCCTGTGGTGACACATGTGAACACAGCAGTGAGGAGGGCTTTTGGCTTGCCTGCCTCCATAGGCACTGAGTACAAAAGTTGAGGATTCATATCGTGGCTGCACCAAGTCCTGGTTAGACTGTAGTGTGTGTAGTTCTGGTCTCCACACTACAGGGAGGATGTGGTAACAATAGAGAGAGGCAAAAGAGATTCACCTGGATGTTGCCAGGAATGGAGGGTTGTGGTTACTAGGAAAAAGTTGGAAAAGCTGGGGTTGTTCTTTCTGGACGGTAGGAATTGGAGGGTGATTTTATAGAGGTTTGTAAAATTATGAGGGACGGTTCCCCAGTCCTTTGTCCCCTCCCCTCACTCGCCTCCTCAAATTTTCTTCGTCCCTCCCCATCTCCTCTCCTATCCTCCCTCATCTTCGCCCTCCATCACTAAAACCCCTGCTCACTGCCCTCTGTCCTGTCCATGTCACTCTGCTTCCTGACTGCCCCCTGGGCTGTGCACATCCCAAGCCTGGTATCCATCCACTCTATAGTGACAAGTACCTCTGTCCCCATGCCTGGCCACGTTTTTGGTTCCATCCGCATCTGTCCTCATCCCTGGTCCCGAATCTGCCTGATCCTGTCCTTATTCCTGGTCGCTTCCCCATCTGTCTCCCTGCCTGGTCCCATCCCATCTACCTTGGCCAACTGACATCTCCATTCGCAGCCCTGTTCCCCTCCACTGTTCCTGGTCCTCAACCTGTCTCCTTTCCCATCTCCACATCCCTGTTTCTAATCGTGGACCCTATCTCAGGTCCCCATCCCTAGACCCATTTCCCCAACCCACAAAACAGAACAGCCCCACACAGAGCACTGACACTCACCTTATCCCGGTGTCTCTGCACGCAGATTGGGGGGGAGGCGGCACAACACTGCTGTCCATGGTGGGACACTGAAAAACACCCCCACTGATCGTGACGGGACAGTGAGAAACACACCCCCATTGATTGTGACAGGACACTGAGGAAAAAACCCCACACTGACAACTGTGACAGGACATTGAGAAAAACACCCCACACTGACAACTGTGATGGTTCTCTGATGAACCCCTGCACACACCACACCACCCCTCCCTCACCCTCCCCACAACAATGAGGATTATGGTGGGACTGCCCCTACCCAATGACGAGACCTCTCTCAGACCCTCCAGCCCTAAAACCCGAGCACCTGCTCACCTGTACAGGCCGTTCAACATCCCGTCTCTGATCGAGAGGCCGCCAAAGATCCAGAGGGTGGAGTCAGGACCCTGTACCATCGAATGTCCCAGCCGGGGCTGCGGTATCCCGCTGTCCTGCAGATCCACAAAGAGGAAGGGGATCAGGGGTAGCACTTCCGTCACCAGGTCAAATATCACCTGCTACGGGTGTGGTACTCAATCAGCTACCTAGGGTATAAAACTTTAGGCAGGTCACATCTGGAATATTGTGAGTGTAATTTTGTTCATCCTGCTATAGAAAGGACGTGGAGGCCTTGAATAGGGTACAGAAGGGGTTCACCAGGATGCAGCCTGGATTAGAGGGCATGAGCTGTAAGGAGAGGTTTGGTAGTTTTCTCTGGAGTGGAGGAGGCTGAGTGAAGACCTGTTAAAGGTTTCTAAGATATTGACAGGCATTTATTTATTCATTTATTGAGATAGAGTGTGGAATTTTTTTTCAAAATGACGGCATTTCTGTACTTGCTTCCAGCTGTGAGTAAAAGTGACTTTCTGCAGAAATCCCTGTGTGAGTTGTTTGTTGTGATGTGGCTGAGTTCTGTCTATTAATTTACGCAGCGATTGAAACTCATTGTGGGAAACACTTCCAGAAAACTCCGACTTTTGCAAATAACTGATGCATAGCCGAAAAATGATGGTATCGTGAAAGCTGTTAAGATTTGAATATCGAATCCCAATTTCAAAAACATCCTTCCCTATCCCTTTAAATAGTTCTGAGGTGATGATTTGGTTGACACGGCATGGTATCCTTCTCTCGTTATTTGTTATAGTTTGTGACGGGTATGAAAGCCAAGGGAGTTTTGTTTTGGGAGGGAATCACTTCCCAATTTAGACAGTGAACTGATGATAGCATCCATCCCCGGGACCAAAGGTTAGCACAGGCTATACTTGGAGGCATCATGGTGCAATATACATTTTTCAGAGAAATAATAGTAACAAGACTAGTATTTGCAGGTTCTATGTTGTCGTTTAAAGTTAAATTGGATAGAGATATGGACTGGAAAGGAATGGAGGGTTATGGGCTGAGTGCAGGTCGGTGGGACTAGGTGAGAGTAAGAGTTCGGCACGGACTAGAAGGGCCGAGATGGCCTGTTTCCGTGCTGTGATTATTATATGGTTATATGGATGTCAGAGGTAGGTTTTTCTTAGCTCAGAGCACAGACTGCTGTGGGTGGTGGTAGAGACATTAGGGACGTTTAAGAGACTCTCAGACAAATAGACAATAGAAAGGTGGTGGGTTGTGGACTGTTTTGGAGGGAAGGGGTAGATTGATCATGGGTTGGTTAATATGGAGTCAGCACATCATGCACCGAAGGATCTCTACTAGGCTTACTGTTCGATGTCTACTCAGAGAGAAGAGGAACATGTTACCATGGGTGGTGGTGGAGGCAGATACAACTGCAACAATTGACAGGGATTTAGACAGACACACGAACAGCCAGGGTACGGAGGGGAAAAGGTTATGACATCAAAGGTTACGTGCAGAAGGCTGGGGAGTGGGGCTGAGGAGGGGGGAAAAAAGATCAGCCATGATTGAATGGCAGAGCAGACTCAATGGGCCAGATGGCCTAATTGTGCTCCTGTATTTTATGGTCTTATGGGAAGCACCATGAGCAGGCAAGTGGGCAGGCGGGAGAGTTCGGAATGGCATCATGGACAGCGCAGACACGGTGGGACAAAGGGAACATTCTACATTCTGCAAGACCCCACAGGAAGTGAGAGGGGACTGTCTGAGCCTGGACCGCCACACAGGAAGGGGAGTGGGGGCAGGGGGAGGGTGAAGGCAAGGGGGAATCAGGTCGTATGAAGAGAGGGCAGGGGTGAATGGGGGGATTGAGAGGGATGGGGGGATGAGGGGAAGAGGAAGGAAAATGAGAGGTGAAGAGGGAGCAAAGGGGGAAAAGAGGGAAGGGGGGGAGGGGAAGAATGGATGAATCCTTGGCACTCACCGATCCCTCTTCTCTAGCCACTGTCAGCGTCTCCCAGATGATTGTTCCCGGGTGTGTCCGAGATCCGCAATCTCTCCCGGCATATCCATCCGCACACACACAAAGTCCCGATTCCTGGAATACTGAGAATGAGTCCGGAAAACATTCCCTCCCCATGTCCCCAGGTCGCTGGGGGACTGCTCGCTTCCCATGCCCCTAGGTCACTGTGGAACTGCACCCTCCCCATGCATCCCGGGTCACTGGGGGACCACTCCCTCCCCGTGCATCCCGGGTCACTGGGGCACACGTCCTCTCCACGTCACTGGGGGATATTCCGTCTCCACGCCTCCAGGACACTGGGAGTGCTTCCTCCCCATGACAGGACAGTGTCGGGACCCTCATACAGCGCAGACACAGAGCTTCAACCCTCGGGTAATGCCAGGACTGAGCTGGGACCTGGTGCGGGTGGAGTGATACTCACTGTGTCACAGACGCCGGCCTGCAAGTGATGAGAGCAGTTGTTGGGACAGGGCTGGGAGGGGCAGTCTGAACCGGAAACACTATCTTGGCATACACAGTGCCCGTCTTGGCAGAAGTGGTGAACTGAGCAGGAGGGTGAGCAGCCATGGATGCGGTAAGTGGCATTTAAACCCTCTTGGGGCAGACCAGCCCGCCTGGACACGTTGGCCTCGAAGTAAATGGTCAGAACTCCTAAAGAGGTAGGAGAGGGTAGGGAAGAGAGACAATATTATTCAGTGCAAACATTCTCAGTATTAACCCCTCGTAATCAACAACACAGCAGGGACCCAGTGTTATAGATGACAGTGGGAGGGCTCTTCATCTAGATTTGGACTCCCCTACCCTCGTGACTATCCAGCTTATTTACACGCCACCCCGCCCCCCCACCCCCGTGATTTTAACCACCTCCAAAGGGTTACGCCTGAGCCTCCTTCACTCCAGGGAAGACAATCCCGGCCTGAACAGAGACACAAGAGATTCTACAGGTGCTGGAAATCCTGGGCAACACACACGAAGTGATGGAGTAACTTAGCAGCTCAGGCAGCATCTATGGAATGAATGAGCCCTGATGAAAGGTCTCAGGTCAAACTGCTTATACCCCTACACAGATCCAGCCTGGCCTGCTGTGTTCCTCAAGCTCGTCCTATCTGTCCTGAAAACTCAAACCCTCCACTCCTGATAGCATTCGTGCTCATCTTTTTTGTGCCCTCTCTTGCTTACACTCTCATGTCCAGTCCTTCCTTATAGTGTGGCAACCAGAACTGCAGACAGTACTCCAAGAGTGGCCTAACCAATGCCTTCTCAAGCAGTAAGAAGACAACCCACGTCTTCAAGCAACCCTTGCCCACCTGAGTCAGTCCCTTTTGCTGGTGCTAGGCCCATATCCCGCTGAGCCTTTCCTATCAATGCACCTGTACAATCATCCTCCAAATGTCTCTCTCACATCCTCTGGCAACTTGTCCCATGTACCCACCCCGCCCACGGCAAGACGCGACCCATCAGGTTCCCTTTACACCTCTCCCTGTCACCTTAAGCCACGGCGTTACCTGAGAGGGCCTCCACTGTGATAGGCTGGTCCCAGCCGTTGCCGCAGAAGGCGCCAATCAGCCGTGGGTCAGAGTAGATGGCACTCTCCGGCTGGGAGTCAGTGAGGGACCTTGGGATCCCGTCGAAAACGTAGACGTAGTTTTGCTGGAGGGGGGAGAAAATGAGAGGGGGTGATGTCAGAGTCATGTAGCACAGATACAGGCCCTTCTGCCCACTGTGTCCGTGCTGACCAGCGAGCAACAACTGCACACCCCACCCTTCTGTTTTAGAAACAGCTTTTTGCCCTCTGTCATCAGATCTCTAAATGGTTCATGAACCCATGAACATACCTTCACTAGTCCTCTTTGGCAATATTTATTTTTGTAGTGTATAATAATTTTTATGTCTTGCATTGTACACCTGCCACAAAACAACAAATATCAGAATAAACAGCATTTCAGTGATGATAAACCTGATATTGATTCAAAATCAAGCCTCCATCTTCACCCTCGGCCTCCTGTTATCAAGCCTACTTTGGATCCAACATCCCTGGATCATCTTTTTGACCAGCCTTACTGAAGCCCACACAAACTGCACCTTTGCCAATATACTTGGTTACTTCTTCACAAAACTCGATCAAGGCAATGAACCAGGTTAGGTGTCATATCTCCCAGTGGGAGAGCATTTTGGAGACACTGACCACAACTCCATGCCCTTTCCCATAGCCTTGGACAGGGGTAGAAGCAGATTGTACGGGATTGTATTTAATTGGGGGGGTGGGGGCAGGCAAAATTACGATGCTATTAAGCTGGAGCAGTGGAGCATAAATTGAGAATGGATATACTCGGAGAATGTACAGCAAAAATGTGGAGGTTATTTAGGGAGCACTTACTGGGGGTTCTGGATAGGTTTGCCCATTGAGGGAGGGAAGGGGTGGTAGGGTGAAGGAACCATGGTTGACAAGAGATGTGGAACATCTAGTCAAGAGGGAAAAAAAAGCTTTCTTAAGGTTTAGGAAGCAAGGACAAGACAGGGCGCTGGAGAGTTATGAGGTAGCCAGGACAGCACGGAAGAATGGACTTAGGAGAGCTAGAAGGGGACATCCTGGCGAGTGGGAAAAGAAAAACCCCGAGGATTTCTACACATGTGTGAACAGGATGGCCAAAGTGAGGGTAGGACCAGTAAGGGATAGTAGAGGAAACATTCCTGGAGTCAGGGAAGGTAGGGGATAAATACTTTGCTTCATTATTCATTAATGTGAGGGATCTTGGTGATTGTGAGGACAATGTAAAACAAGCTGACATGTTCGAATATCTTGATGTTAAGAAAGAGGATGTGCTTGAAATTTTTAAGGATAGATATCCCTGGGGCCAGATGGGATATACCCCAGGTTATCATAGGAAGTGAGAGAAGAGTTTGTTGCACCCTTGGTGATGATCTCTGCACCTTCACTGACCACAGGAATAGTACCAGATGTTGGAGGGTGGCAAATGTTTCTCCTTTGCTCAAGAAAGGGAGTAGGGATAACCCTGGGAATT
Organism: Mobula birostris; assembly: GCF_030028105.1. Taxonomy (NCBI): domain Eukaryota; kingdom Metazoa; phylum Chordata; class Chondrichthyes; order Myliobatiformes; family Myliobatidae; genus Mobula; species Mobula birostris. Next base: position 435,532 of record NW_027275875.1, read on the forward strand.
ACAGATCAGTGAATCTTACTTCAATGGTGGGCAAATTATTGCAGGAGATTCTTAGCAATAGGATTTATGAGTATTTGGAGAAGCATACTCTGATTAAGGATCGTTAGCATGGTTTTCTGAGGAGCAAGTCACACCTCATGAGCCTGATTGAATTCTTTGAGGATATGACATAGAAGGCAGAAGGTGGTAGTGTTTGGACAGCATTCTGCCTGGAGTTCGATGACCAGTGCTGTCCATAGGGATCTGTTCAGGGATCCAGATCTTTATGATTTTTATAAATGACTTATGAGGAACTGGAAGGGTGGGTTAAGTCTGAAGATGATACAAAAGTTGGTGGAGTTGTGGATAGTGTGGAGGGTTGGTGAAGGTTACAACAGGACACTGACAGTTTGTAAAGCTCAAGCTGTACTCTTGTGCTTTTGGATCATTGTCTTGCAATATCCAATTTCTGTTAAGCTTCAGGTGACTGACCGCTACCCTGACATTCTCTTGTAAAATGTCTTGATACAATTTTGAATTCATTTTTCCTTCAATGACTGCAAGGTGTCCAGGCCCCGAGGCAGCAAAGCAGTTCCAAATCATGATGCTTCTTCCACAATGCTTCACAGTTGGGATGAGGTTTTGGTATTAGAGCACAGAGCCTTTTTTCCTCCAAAGTGCAGCAATTTTTTTTTTTTGGAGAGCAGCGGTTTCCTTCATGGTGTCCTTCCATGAACACCATTCTTCTTTAGTGGTTTTCATATAGTGGACACATGAACAAGTTCTAGAGATGTCTGCAGGTCTTTTGCCGTTACCCTTCAGTTCTTTTTCACCTTCTTCAGCAAAACACGTTGTGCTCTTGATATAATCTTTGCAGAATGCCCACTCCTAGAAAGAGCAGCAACAGTACTGAGTTTCCTCCATTTGTGGACAATTTCTCCTATTGGGGACTGATGAACACTCAAGTCTTTAGAAATGCTTTTGTTGCCTTTTCCAGCTTCATGCACCTCTACACTTCTTCTTCTAAGGTCCTCTGAAAGTCGTTTTGATCAAGGCATGGTGTACATACACAGATCTTTCTTGAGAAGAGCAGGCTCTGTCAGTAACCTGGCTTTGTGTGTCTTTTATATAAGGCAGGGCACCTCTATAACCCACACCTCCAATCTCATCTCATTCATTGGAACATCTGACTCCAAATCGCTTTATAGAAGGCATTACCCCAGAGGTTCACATGCCTTTTTGAACCTAGGGTGTGATTGTTTAAATGATGAGCTCAGTATTGACAAGAAGTAGTACAATTATTTGTGTCTTATTAGTTTAGGCAGATTGTGTTTGTCTATTATTGTGACTTAGACGAAGATTGGATCACATTTTATAAGTAATACAGAAACCAGGTAATTGCAAAGGGTCACAAACTCCTTCTTGCAACTGTGTATATATATATAAAGCCCCGGGATTTACTTCACATTATCTGTCAGTGAGATTTGTGATCCTTCTTTGCCCTCACTCTCCATTTAGAAGTGACTCCATACTCTCTGTAGTGAAAGGTCTCCCTGTATTCTGTGTTCTCAACTTACCATGTGCCTCTTTTTTCTCTTCACCCAGCCCTCGATACCCTTGACACCCAGGTACCCCGGCCTTGTCACCCTTACACTTCACCCTTATTTTATTTTATGCAGAGATACGGCACGGAACAGGCTCTTCCAGCCCAAAGAGCCGTATCTCTACATAACAAAAAATTGTGGTGAAGTGTAAGGGTGACAGCAACCCACACTTGCCTAATTGCAGAACAATTTCAAATGACCGACTAACTGGTACGTCTGGACTGAGGGAGAAAACCAGAACACCCAGAGGAAACCCACAAGTTCATGGGGGGAACGTACAAACTCCTTACAGATGCCGTCAGAATTAAGCTCCGAACTCCACCGTCCTGAATTGTAATAGATTGTGCTGATCACAACGGTACCATGGCGCACATTGGCACTGACCTCTTGCACTCTTGCCCTTTTGATTCCTGAATAAAGATTTACCTACAAGTCACTCTCCCAGCATACGGTTCCCAGATCTTAGTAGGAAAGATCACCAGTGCCTCTAATTCCTCAGAAGGCCAAGACATTTTGCACATCCCCCTTGATTCTTGGTTAATTTTTATTGACGTATCACCAAAAGGATCCAATCAAGATGAATTACAGCAACTGCATAGAGTTGTGGACTCTCCATGGAGAATGCACACAAAATGCTAGAGGAACTCAGCAAGTCAGGCAACATATGTGGATGTTTTCCCTTCTCGTTGCCTCAGTAAAGCAGTCAGCATTATTAAAGACACCTTACTCCCCGGACATTTTCCCTTCTCCTTACTCTGACTGGACAAAAGATACAAAAGTATGTTCTTTCAGGTCAAGGACAGCTTCTGCCCTGCAGTTATACTACTATTGAATGGTCCTCTAGAACAATAAGATGGACTCAACCTCACAATTCACCTCGTTATGGCCTTGTACCTGTCTACCTGTACCACACTTTTTTGTAACTGTAACACTATTCTACATTCTGTTATTGTTTTCCCTTGTACTATCAAAGAAATGATCTGCCATGTAGGTGTGCAAAACAAAGTTTTTCACTGTACCTTGGTACATGTGACAGTAATAACCCAATTTGCTCATCCCCACATCAGTATCTCCGTCCCTCACTGCAAGGGTGAGGCTTGAGGTAACAGCACCTCCTACGTAGCCTGGGCTGTTCACAGTTTGAATATTAACACAAGAGACACTGGAAGCCCTCAACACACACAAAATTCTGGAGGAACTCACAGGACCATAGAAATGAATAAACAGTTGACGTTCTGGGTTGATTATGACAGGGAAGGAAGTGGGCAGAAGCCAGAATAAGAAGATGGGGAGAGAGGGAGGATTACAAGCAGGCAGGAGATAGGTGAAACCAGATATTTTAGTAAAGTGTGTGGGTGTTGGATAATGTGAGAAGCTGGGAGATGTAACTGGAAGAAGGAAAGGACAGAAGGAGGAATGTGAAAGGAGAGGACACTGGAATAAACAGAAGGAGGTGAGCAACTAAGAGAAGTGATGGGCAGATCATGATGATGGGGAAGAAGAAAAGAAGTACATTTACCGGTGCAAAATTGAGTCCCAGACTAAGTCTCACCGTATCTTGGCAATAATAAACCAAATGATGTTGAAATCTGCCTTCCACTAATTCAGAACCTCAATCCACAACTCAAAGCTGCAGGAACTGCAGCTACAAGCAAAATCTTGAGTGAGATGTATCTAGTCTTGCTGTATCAGGGTCTGATACAAGAACACTAATGCACAGGAACACAAGAGATGCCACAGTAGTATAGCGGTTAGCGCGATGCCAATTCAACTTGGGGTGTCGGAGATCGGAGTTTAATTCCGATGTCACTTGTAAAGAGTCCATATGTCCTCCCTGTCGAATGCGTGAGTCTTCTCTGGGTGCTTTGGTTTCCTCCCACAGCCTAAAGGCCAGTAGGTCAACTGGTCATTGTAAATTGTCCTGTGATTAGGCAAGGGTTAAATCGTGGTTGCTGGGTGGAGAGGCGCGAAGGGCTGGAAGAGCCTTTTCCGTGCTGTATCTCAATAAATACATAAAGAGGCTGCAAAGGGTAGTCAGCACAGCTCAAGCCATCGGGGCACCTTCCCTCCTCCAAGAGCATCTGCAGGAGATGCTCCCTCAGGAAGGCAGTATCTATCAATGATCCCCACTGACCAGGCCACGCCATCTTCTCACAGCTACTATCAGGCAGGAGGTAGAGAAGCTCGAGGTCCCACACCACCAGGGTCAGAAACAGCTACTTTCCCACAACTATCAGGATCTTAAACCAACCTGCACAAGCCGAATGATACCTCGAGCAAAGGAACACTACAAACCCCTCCTGCACTACCATGGACTAGTGTCTGACTGTGATTTTTTGTTGTAGTCAGTATTTTTCTCCACTGTCCTGTATGACTTTCCACAGCATGGAAACAGGCCCTTTGGCCCGATCAGTTCATGTAACCAAAGCTCCTAGCCAGTCCCATTTCCTTCATTAGACCTTTATCCCTCAAAACCTTCCATATCCATGTACCTGCCTCAGCCACTTCCTCTGGCAGTTTGTTTTATATACTCACCACCATCTTGGTGAAAAGCCTGCACCCTAGGTGCTTGTTAAATCTTTCCCCTATCATATCAAACCTCCACTCCCTCGTTCTGACCCTCCAACGTTAGGAAAGAAAGACTGTGCGTTCATCCTGTCCATGGTTATATACACTAAAGTTACCCCTTAGTTTCCAATGTTCCAGGGAATGAAGTCCCTGCCTCTCCACTCCACACCACCCCCCCCCCCAATAATTCAAGTCCTAACAACATCAGAGGATGGTGCCAGTGAAAGTGGAAGATGCGGGTCCGATTACAACTTTTAAAGAGAAGTTTCAACAGCTACATGGATGGCAGTGATACAGAGGGCTGCTCTAGGTACAGGTAGATAGGACTAGGTAGAAAACACCGGCTGGCACAGAGTAGATGGGCTGAAGGGCTTGAACCTGTCGTTGGATTAGACTGTACAACTGGTATTTTGTTTGCAGTTTAACAATTAATGCCTGCTTTTATTTCAACATAACTACCTACATACATGTAACAGTTTAGTATGTTTCCTTGTGGTCACAGTATGTACTTGTAATTCTTCAGTGTGTCCCTTAGTGGTTACAGTCCTTTGTATGATTCTGGAAATTTCTCTGATGTCACATTATTTGAATAGGGGTTATCTGATTGGTTAACTCTTATCTACAAATTTGAATGGAATGTATCTCATCTATGGGGTATAAGAAGAGCTGAACACATAGGCTCACCATCTTTTTTTCCTTTCTCTGTTCTTTATTCTTTTCCCTTCCTTTCCACTTTGTTACTAGCCTCTTTTTATTCCGTTTCTAATTTTCCTTTTTTTCTCCCCCTAGAAGTGCTCAATAAAATGATCATGAAGGAACAGGTTTTACGCCTCTTTCCTGACTTCCAAAAGAACCTTGGATCAAAAACAGCAGAATCCAACACTGTGTGCTCTCTCCAGCCAAGCGAAGTTCAACAGAGAACCCTCCCCACCATCGGTTTCCCACACTCACCCCACACTGGATTCGGATGTCTGGGCTGATGGTGAGGCTGATGACGGGGCAGGTGCCCAGTTGAAGGTCCGTGCAGGACGCTGGCGAGTCTGAGGTGGTGAGCACCCACAGGCAGTAGGCAAGGCCGGTGCTGGAGATACCGCTGCCCCTGAGGGAACCCAGGGCTGAGGAGGAGGAGACGTTGCGTAGGAGGGTGCGGCCGGCACACTCACGGAAACAGGTCCCATCGTCCCTGGGGAACACACAACATGAGCAGCTCAGGAGCAAAAACGTTCTGCAATCTGGCTGCGCCATGAGCAGGGAGACAGGGAGACAGGGGTCATCATCTGGGAGGGAGGGTCGAATGTGGAACTGGAGGTAGCAATCTAAGACGGACTATACGAGGCAAGGCAGTTAGAGGGACACACACCACCACCCAACATAGGGAACACGTTCAACGCCCTCTGTGGAGTGAAGCAGGGTGTCTAATTACAGAGGAAAGGGAGTGTATTGGGGTTTCATAGGCAGATCACTGGATGACGACCAGGGTGTGAGCAAATGTGTAGAAGGGGTTATGAAGAAGGGTCAAGTTATGGAGTGAGGGAGGGGGCCGGGATGGGTCACGGGGTGAGTGAGGGAGGGGGCGGGATGGGTCACGGGGTGAGTGAGGGAGGGGGCCGGGATGGGTCATGGGGTGAGTGAGGGAGGGGGCCGGGATGGGTCACAGGGTGAGTGAGGGAGGGAGGGAGGGGGCCGGGATGGGACACGGAGTGAGTGAGGGAGGGGACTGGGATGGGACACGGAGGGAGGGAGGGGACTGGGATGGGTCACAGGGTGAGGGAGGGAGGGGGCTGGGATGGGTCACAGGGTGAAGGAGGGAGGGGGCCAGTTTGGGTCACAGGGTGAGTGAGGGAGGGGGTCGGAATGGGTCACAGGGTAAGTGAGGGAGGGGGCCGGGATGGGTCACGGGGTGAGTGAGGGAGGGGGCCGGGATGGGTCACGGGGTGAGTGAGGGAGGGGGCCGGGATGGGTCACGGGGTGAGTGAGGGAGGGAGGGAGGGATGGGTCAGGGGGTAAGTGAGGGAGGGGACTGGGATGGGACACGGAGGGAGGGAGGGAACTGGGATGGGTCACAGGGTGAAGGAGGGAGGGGGCCAGGATGGGTCACAGGGTGAAGGAGGGAGGGGGCCAGGATGAGTCACAGGGTGAGGGAGGGAGAGGGCCGGGATGGGCCACGGGGTGAGAGAGGGAGGGAACCAGGATGGGTCACGGGGTGAGGGAGGGAGGGAGGGAGGGGACCAGGATGGGTCACGGGGCGAGGGAGGGGTGGGCCGGGATGGGTCACAGGGTGAGGGAGGGAGGGAGGGGACCAGGATGGGTCACAGGGTGAGGGAGGGAGGGAGGGGACCAGGATGGGTCACGGGGCAAGGGAGGGGGGGGCCGGGATGGGTCACGGGGTGAGGGAGGAAGGGAGGGAGGGGACCAGGATGGGTCACGGGGTGAGGGGGGGGGGCCGGGATGGGTCACAGGGTGAGGGAGGGAGGGAGGGGACCAGGATGGGTCACAGGGTGAGGGAGGGAGGGAGGGGATCAGGATGGGTCACGGGGCGAGGGGGGGGGGCCGGGATAGGTCACAGGGTGAGGGAGGGAGGGGATGGGGATGGGTCACGGGTGAGGGAAGGGACAGGTGGGGGCACACCCCATTCAGCAGGTGACCCACTTCTCACCGTGGGTCTCCGTAGTAACCGGGCGCACAGCTCTGGCAATTGGTGCCCTGGGTGTGGTGGGTGCAGTAACAGTGCCCTGTGGCCCTGTCACACTGCCCCAGGGCATCGATCCCATGCCCGTTACACGCACACTGCCGGCAGCCCTCTGGTCCACTGGCGTTCCCATAACTCCCGGCCCGGCACAACTCGCAGTGCTCGCCCTCTGTCCAGTCTGCAAGCAGATCACAGGGGGCCGGTCAGTCATGTCTGCTTCCTTTACCTGCCCTTGTCTGGTCAGAGACCCGTCCATCCCCCACGTCCTCGCTTCCAAACACTTCCCCGATGCACCGACTTCTCCTGGTCCCTCCATGATTCATCACCGTGCACGGACACAGGTCCTTCAGCTCAGCTCACCCATGCCGACCAAAGTGCCCACGTCAGCTAGACCCACTTGCCCACATCCCTCAGCTTTTACTGAGCACTGCAATGTATAGCCAAGCCATTCGGCCCATCTAGACTATGCGACCCAATCGTTTGCCTAGTCCCATCTACCTGCACCCTGACCATATCTCTCCAAGCCCCTCCCACCTACAGTATATATCCATCCAGATTCCCCTCAAATATTACAAATGAACTTGTACCTACCATTTCTACCGGCAGCTTGTTCAGCACTCGCACCTCCCTCTGAGTGAACAAGCTCCCCCTCAGATCCCCGTCACGTATGTGTGTGTGTGTGTGATGCTGCTAGAAAGTTTTCCACTGCCCCTGTGCGTACATGTACCTGTGCATTTAACAATTTAAACTCTGACTTTGACATTCAGGGAATGCGTGCAAGCCACAGGTCATGTTTCAAGGTCAAGGTGAAATACTGAAGGGGTACTATGCCCACTTCTCGTTGCCTCTGCTGGTGGGACTTCGGCCATTAGGTTTCTGGGCACTGCCTCACTGCTCATTTTCTGCACAATTCACTTACACCACTTTTTACAGTAGCCTGTAGTGATTTTTCACACCCTGTGTCACTGACAATAAACCTGACTCTGATTCACTGAGAGTGTGCAACAAGAAGTGGTAAATGAAGAAGCAATTGGAACATTTGGGTGCCATGACTGCGCGACGCTTTTACAGCTTGGGGTGTCAGAGCTCAGAGTTCAATTCCAACGACATCTGTATGTCCTCTCCATGGAATGCGCGGGTTTTCTCCTGGTGCTCTGGTTGCCTCCCACAGTCTAAAGATGCACCGGTAGATTGACTGGCTGTTGTAAAATTATTCCATGGTTAAGGTAGGGTTAAATCGGGGGTTGCTGGGCGTTGCGGGCTCAAAGGGCCGTTTTGCACCTTATCTCAATAAGTAAATAAAAGAATTCTGATGGGTACCTAAATGGGAAGGACTATGCAGAAGATCAGGATGGCAAAGACTAGGCGGGTCAAAGTGCTCTGGTGCTCTTGGACTATAACTCCTCCTTTCATTGACTCCTGGACACCCGTGTTCTGAAACACACAGCTCTGCCCCCTCCTCTCCTACCCCTACAACCCCCCCCCCCGTTCGTGCAGCCTTCCACTCACTGCCAGGCAGCCAGCACCCTTACCTTGGCACTGGTCGCAGACACCGATGCCCTTGGGGCAGGCGCTGTGGAAGTTGCAGCCACAGTCGACGTCGCACTCCACTCCGGTCTGATTCACCAACGAGCTGTTGGAAGTCCAGCCCAGGTCGCAGATACAAGTGAAGTCAGGGGGCCCACTGCACCGGCCATGTCGACACTCATTGTAACACCTGGGAGGTGTGGGGGGAAACAGAGGCAGGCGTGGGTGATACCGCAGCTCACCAGGACACGCTGGTATTAAAAAAAACACCAGACACATCAATAGAACAGAAGCCTTAGGGCCAGGAACACCAGGCTCCTGAACCGGCACAGATAACTTCAATTACCGCTACTCTGAACAGATTCCACAAACTACACATTCACTTTCAAGGACTCTTTACAACTCATGTTCTCGGTATTGCTTTTATTTGCATAGTTTGTCTCCTGTTCAAGCTTCAAGATTGTTTAATGTCATTTCCTGTACACAGGTGTAAAGGAGAATGAAGTAATTGTTACTCCATAAAAACCACAATAAGATAAAGAACACAATAATAATAATTTAAAAAACCACAATAAATATGACACTCACGATAGCTTATATAAAGCAACACACACAAACATCTTTGTGATAGCTTAGAGTTTGCTCCTACGCCCATAAAGTCTCGTTAGCCACAGGAGTGTCTGTACATAAATTGACCGACAGGAAAGTATAACAAAGCATAGTGGTGGATGGTGGGTGTGGTGGGTGGAGATGTTGATCAGCCTTACTGCTTGGGAAAAGTAACTGTGTTTGAGTTTGTTGGCCCTGGTGTGGATGCCATGCAGCCTCCTCTCCCATGGGAGTGAGCCGAAGAGTCCATGAGAAGGGTGGGAGGTGTTACTGGCCCTATTCCGGCACTTTTTGATGTCACTGGCCCTGTTCCGGCACCTTTCTGATGTTACTGGCCCTGTTCCGGCACCTTTCTGGTGTTACTGGCCCTGTTCCGGCACCTTTCTGGTGTTACTGGCCCTGTTCCGGCACCTTTCTGATGTTACTGGCCCTGTTCCGGCACCTTTCTCGTGTTACTGGCCCTGTTCCGGCACTTTTCTGATGTTACTGGCCCTGTTCCGGCACCTTTCTGATGTTACTGGCCCTGTTCCGGCACCTTTCTGATGTTACTGGCCCTGTTCCGGCACCTTTCTGGTGTTACTGGCCCTGTTCCGGCACCTTTCTGGTGTTACTGGCCCTGTTCCGGCACCTTTCTGATGTTACTGGCCCTGTTCCGGCACCTTTCTGATGTTACTGGCCCTGTTCCGGCACCTTTCTGATATTACTGGCCCTGTTCCGGCACCTTTCTGATGTTACTGGCCCTGTTCCGGCACCTTTCTGATGTTACTGGCCCGGTTCCGGCACCTTTCTGGTGATACTGGCCCTGTTCCGGCACCTTTCTGATGTTACTGGCCCTGTTCCGGCACCTTTCTGGTGTTACTGGCCCTGTTCCGGCACCTTTCTGCACACGTGTTCTGATGGCAGGTCGGCTGGTGCCGGTGATGCACTGGGCAGTTTTGACTAGCCTGTTGCTCGCTGCTTGTTTGTCAGTCTTTGTTTACGTATAGTTGTTTGTAAAATTCTATTGTACATTTTGATTTTCCTGTGAATGGCTGCAAGAAAATGAGTCTCGAGGTAGTTTATGGTAATATATAGGTACTTTGATAGTAAATTAACATTGAACTTAGAACACTCCTGTTATGTATGGATCGATTTCTCTTAGAGCAGTGACCCACCCCCCACCCCCAGCACTATGTATTGGTCTGTTGTCTGTGTCCACATTGTCTATGTATGTGCATTGCTTTCCCTCTCCTCTCGCTGCAATGTGAATACACCAGTTAAAGCCATCTCCCACATGCTTGCTCTTATTCAGTTTGGGCACGAACACAACAAACTGGCAACAAGTACAAACCTGACTGTCAGGAAATGTCATGAGCTACACCAACAGTTTCGGGACGAAACAGCCAGAGTTAAACAGTACAGAGAAGGCCATAACGGACGCTAACAAAGGCATGAGTACACTGTGTCGTAACAGTGAAAGACACGCTGGATTTAAAGTGAAAATAACGTGGCGATGGCTTCAGTCGGAAAAGTTGACGAATTTGAAAGTGCTAATGAAGACTGGGAGTTGTATATTGAGAGGGTTGAATTGCATTGTAACATGAACAATGTGGAGGAGTAAAAGAAAGCCCCTATACTTCTTAGCTTAATGGGCCCAGTCTCTTACACAATTTAGTAACCTCTGCAAAGCAAGATGTTCGATGAAATTGTTACAATTTTACAAAATCACTTGAGCCCTAAACTACTGGTAATAGCTGAGAGATTTAGATTTTGCAAAGGGAACCAGTCAAAAGATGAAAGCCTTCCTGAGTACATTGTAGAACTGCGCAAACTTCCCCAGTACTGTGACTTTAGAGATGGACTTTATGATGTATTAATGGACAGGCTTGTATGTGGCATGCATAGTCAAAGCACTCAAACGAGGCTACTGGCAGAAAGAGACCTAACCTTAGAATGGGCGTTGACCATTGCAATAAAGGATGCAGCAGAAGTACAGAAAAGGTGGTTAGAATGTGAAATGCACAACATTTCCCTGAATGGTGCAAAAAGCCAAAAATCTTTCTGCAGACTTTTTTTTGAGCCAACAGTCATTTGCAAATCCTCCCATGATGCAAATGACTGTTGGTTCAAAGGAAAAGTCTGCAGAAAGTGTCACAAACAAGGTCACATAAAGAGAGTGTGCAACTCAAGACAAAAAGCACAACCAAGTGAAAAGTCTCAAACACAAAACTGAGCAAATGCATGAAGTTACCGAATGTAAAACAGAATCAGACAACACAGAGTCTGACTAAGGTGAAATGACATGCCTGGAACTGCATAGATCACAAAATCATCTGGATTACAATAGAAACATGAGAAAATCTGCAGATGCTGGAAATCCAAGTAACACACACAAAATGATGGAGGAACTCAGCAGGCCTGGCAGCATCTATGGAAAAGAGTTGGACAGTCGACGTTTTGGGCTGAGACCCTTCCGCTGGACCTACTGAAGGGTTTCAGCCCGAAATGTCGACTATACTCTTTTCCATAGATGCTGCCTGGCCTGCTGAGTTCCTCCAGCATTTTTGTGTGGATCACAATAGATGTGTCCGGTGTAAAATTGAAAATGGAGCTGGATACCATGTCATCTCTGTCTATAAATCCAGAGGCTGACTGCAACAGACTGTTTTCTAAGATACCATTAGAGAAGACCTCAGTGATGATAAAAACCTACACAGGTGAAAAAGTGTTCCCCAAAGGCAGACTGAATGTGAAGGAGCTGTATGGAGGCCAAACACAGCAGTTAGAGCTTTGTGTATTGAAAAGTGTTTTTTCAAATGTGAATGGTTGAGAAAAACAAGCCTGATAGAGTTCTTTGAGGAGGTGACCAGGCATATAGATGAGGGTAGTGCACTGGATGTGATCTACATGGATTTTAGTAAGGCATTTGACAAGGTTCCACACGGTAGGCTTATTCAGAAAGTCAGAAGACATGGGATCCAGGGAAGTTTGGCCAGGTGGATTCAGAATTGGCTTGCCTGCAGAAGGCAGAGGGTGGTGGTGGAAGGAGTACATTCAGATTGGAGGATTGTGACTAGTGGTGTCCCACAAGGATCTGTTCTGGGACCTCTACTTTTTGTGATTTTTATTAACGACCTGAATGTGGGGGTAGAAGGGTGGGTTGGCAAGTTTGCAGACGACACAAAGGTTGGTGGTGTTGTAGATAGTGTAGAGGATTGTCAAAGATTGCAGAGAGACATTGATAGGATGCAGAAGTGGGCTGAGAAGTGGCAGATGGAGTTCTACCCGGAAAAGTATGAGGTGATACACTTTGGAAGGACAAACTCCAAGGCAGAGTACAAAGTAAATGGTAGGATACTTGGTAGTGTGGAGGAGCAGAGGGATCTCGGGGTACATGTCCACAGATCCCTGAAAGTTGCCTCACAGGTAGATACGGTAGTTAAGAAAGCTTATGGGGTGTTAGCTTTCATAAGTCGAGGGATAGAGTTTAAGAGTCGTGATGTAATGATGCAGCTCTACAAAACTCTGGTTAGGCCACACTTGGAGTACTGTGTCCAGTTCTGGTCGCCTCACTATAGGAAGGATGTGGAAGCATTGGAAAAGGTACAGAGGAGATTTACCAGGATGCTGCCTGGTTTAGACAATATGCATTATGATCAGAGATTAAGGGAGCTAGGGCTTTACTCTTCAGAGAGAAGGAGGATGAGAGGAGACATGATAGAGGTGTACAAGATAATAAGAGGAATAGATAGAGTGGATAGCCAGCGCCTCTTCCCCAGGGCACCACTGCTCAATACAAGAGGACATGGCTTTAAGGTAAGGGGTGGGAATTAGAGGAAGGGGGGGATCATAAGGGGGGATATTAGAGAAAGGTTTTTTTACTCAGAGAGTGGTTGGTGCGTGGAATGCACTCCCTGAGTCAGTGGTGGAGGCAGATACACTCGTGAAGTTTAAGAGACTACTAGACAGGTATATGGAGGAATCTAAGGTGGGGGGTTATATGGGAGGCAGGGTTTGAGGGTCGGCACAACATTGTGGGCCAAAGGCCTGTACTGTGCTGTGCTGTTCTATTCTATGTTAAATGTTATAAAATCCAACTGGACTGGCACACAATCAAAGCTCTCAGTGTTGCATCAACAGGCAACGGCAGCCCAAATGGGAGCATTAACCAGAGACCAGCACAGCTGCTTAATGCTAATGAGAAGGTGTTTGAGAAGGGCACTGGTAAACTCAAAGGCATGAAGGCCAGAATTGAACTGATTGAAGCAGCAACACCAAGATTCCATGAAGAGCATCCGGTGCCTTATGCACTACGTCCTGAAGTGGATGCTGAACTGCAGAGCCTGGAAACTCCTGGAATTCTCTCCAAGGCTGAGTGAAACGATTGGGCCACACCCATTGTCCTGGTGATCAAGCAAGGGGAGGTTGGAGCCATTCGCATATGTGGAGATTTCAAGGTGAACATCAAACCGGTGCTGTATACTGTGCAGTATCCCCTGCCACGAATAGAAGACATTTTTGCATCTTTGGCAGGCAGAGAGAGGTTTTCAAAGATTGACATCACAAGACTATCTGTAAATGGAGATCGAGGAGTCAAGCAGGAAGTTCCTCACAAGGGACTGTTCCAGTATAATCGTCTCAGCTTTGGCATCAGATCAGCTCCAGCAATTTGGCAAAGAGCAACGGGCCAAGTGCTCCAAGATATCCCAGGAACACAATGTTACCTTGATGAGATTATCATGACGGACAAGAATGATGAAGTGCACCTCCAGAACCTTGGTAAAGTGCTTACCAGACTGAGTGAGTATGATCTGTGGCAAAGAGAGAACTGGGAGTTTTTCAAGAATGAAATCTCATATTGCGGACATGTCACTGACAGGAAGCACGGCTTACATAAGTCACAAGAGAAGATCAAGGCAGTGTTACAGGCACCCAAACTGGAAAATGTGTCACAAATGTGGGAATCAAATTAAAGAGGCTAGGTGTGAGGAGGTTAGTTCACTACAGGGGGATGGGAACCAGTGCAGAGAGGCAGAGGGGTGTAAAGTGAGGGTAGAAACGAAAAGTACTATGGAGAAAAGTAAAAGTGGCAGGCTGACAAATCCAGGGCAAGCATTAAAAAGGGCCACTTTTCAGCATAATTGTATAAGGGCTAAGTGAGTTGTAAAACAGTGCCTGAAGGCTTTGTGTGTCAATGCAAGGAGCATTCGTAATAAGGTGGATGAATTGAAAGTGCAGATTGTTATTAATGATTATGATATAGTTGGGATCACAGAGACATGGCTCCAGGGTGACCAGGGATGGGAGCTCAACGTTCAGGGATATTCAATATTCAGGAGGGATAGACATGAAGGAAGGGGAGGTGGGGTGGCGTTGCTGGTTAAAGAAGAGATTAACGCAATAGAAAGGAAGGACATAAGCCGGGAAGATGTGGAATCGATATGGGTAGAGCTGCGTAACACTAAGGGGCAGAAGACGCTGGTGGGAGTTGTGTACAGGCCACCTAACAGTAGTAGTGAGGTCGGAGATGGTATTAAACAGGAAATTAGAAATGTGTGCAATAAAGGAACAGCAGTTATAATGGGTGACTTCAATCTACATGTAGATTGGGTGAACCAAATTGGTAAAGGTGCTGAGGAAGAGGATTTCTTGGAATGTATGCCGGATGGTTTTTTGAACCAACATGTCGAGGAACCAACTAGAGAGCAGGCTATTCTGGACTGGGTTTTGAGCAATGAGGAATGGTTGATTAGCAATCTTGTCGTGAGAGGCCCCTTGGGTAAGAGTGACCATAATATGGTGGAATTCTTCATTAAGATGGAGAGTGACATAGTTAATTCAGAAACAAAGGTTCTGAACTTAAAGAGGGGTAACTTTGAAGGTATGAGACGTGAATTAGCTAAGATAGACTGGCAAATGACACTTAAAGGATTGACGGTGGATATGCAATGGCAAGCATTTAAAGGTTGCATGGATGAACTGCAACAAATGTTCATCCCAGTTTGGCAAAAGAATAAATCAAGGAAGGTAGTGCACCCGTGGCTGACAAGAGAAATTAGGGATAGTATCAATTCCAAAGAAGCAGCATACAAATTAGCCAGAGAAAGTGGCTCACTTGAGGACTGGGAGAAATTCAGAGTTCAGCAGAGGAGGACAAAGGGCTTAATTAGGAAGGGGAAAAAGGATTATGAGAGAAAACTGGCAGGCAACATAAAAACGGACTGTAAAAGCTTTTATGGATATGTAAAAAGGAAAAGACTGGTAAAGACAAATGTAGGTCCCCTGCAGGCAGAAACAGGTGAGTTGATTATGGGGAGCAAGGACATGGCAGACCAATTGAATAATTACTTTGGTTCTGTCTTCACTAAGGAGGACATAAATAATCTTCCAGAAATAGTAGGGGACAGAGGGTCCAGTGAGATGGAGGAACTGAGCGAAATACATGTTAGTAGGGAAGTGGTGTTAGGTAAATTGAAGGGATTGAAGGCAGATAAATCCCCAGGGCCAGATGGTCTGCATCCCAGGGTGCTTAAGGAAGTAGCCCAAGAAATAGTGGATGCATTAGTGATAATTTTTCAAAACTCGTTAGATTCTGGACTAGTTCCTGAGGATTGGAGGGTGGCTAATGTGACTCCACTTTTTAAAAAAGGAGGGAGAGAGAAACCGGGGAATTATAGACCGGTTAGCCTAACGTCGGTGGTGGGGAAACTGCTGGAGTCAGTTATCAAGGATGTGATAACAGCACATTTGGAAAGCGGTGAAATGATCGGACAAAGTCAGCATGGATTTGTGAAAGGAAAATCATGTCTGACGAATCTCATAGAATTTTTTGAGGATGTAACTAGTAGAGTGGATAGGGGAGAACCAGTGGATGTGGTATATTTGGATTTTCAGAAGGCTTTTGACAAGGTCCCACACAGGAGATTAGTGTGCAAACTTAAAGCACACGGTATTGGGGGTAAGGTATTGGTGTGGGTGGAGAGTTGGTTAGCAGACAGGAAGCAAAGAGTGGGAATAAACGGGACCTTTTCAGAATGGCAGGCGGTGACTAGTGGGGTACCACAAGGCTCAGTGCTGGGACCCCAGTTGTTTACAATATATATTAATGACTTGGATGAGGGAATTAAATGCAGCATCTCCAAGTTTGCGGATGAAACGAAGCTGGGTGGCAGTGTTAGCTGTGAGGAGGATGCTAAGAGGATGCAGGGTGACTTGGATAGGTTGGGTGAGTGGGCAAATTCATGGCAGATGCAATTTAATGTGGATAAATGTGAAGTTATCCACTTTGGTGGCAAAAATAGGAAAACAGATTATTATCTGAATGGTGGCCGATTAGGAAAAGGGGAGGTGCAACGTGACCTGGGTGTCATTATACACCAGTCATTGAAAGTGGGCATGCAGGTACAGCAGGCGGTGAAAAAGGCGAATGGTATGCTGGCATTTATAGCGAGAGGATTTGAGTACAGGAGCAGGGAGGTACTACTGCAGTTGTACAAGGCCTTGGTGAGACCGCACCTGGAGTATTGTGTGCAGTTTTGGTCCCCTAATCTGAGGAAAGACATCCTTGCCATAGAGGGAGTACAGAGAAGGTTCACCAGATTGATTCCTGGGATGGCAGGACTTTCATATGAAGAAAGAATGGATGAACTGGGCTTGTACTCGTTGGAATTTAGAGGATTGAGGGGGGATCTGATTGAAACGTATAAGATCCTAAAGGGATTGGACAGGCGAGATGCAGGAAGATCGTTCCCGATGTTGGGGAAGTCCAGAACGAGGGGTCACAGTTTGAGGATAGAGGGGAAGCCTTTTAGGACCGACATTAGGAAAAACTTCTTCACACAGAGAGTGGTGAATCTGTGGAATTCTCTGCCACAGGAAACAGTTGAGGCCAGTTCATTGGCTATATTTAAGAGGGAGTTAGATATGGCCCTTGTGGCTACGGGGGTCAGGGGGTATGGAGGGAAGGCTGGGGCGGTGTTCTGAGTTGGATGATCAGCCATGATCATAATAAATGGCAGTGCAGGCTCGAAGGGCCGAATGGCCTACTCCTGCACCTATTTTCTATGTTTCTATGTAACTCAGGTCATTGTGAAGTTAACGGGAAAATTGATGAAGGCAAGGCAGTGGATGTTGCCTACATGGACTTCAGCAAGGCATCTGAAAAGGTCCCGCATGGGAGGTTGGTGAAGAAGATTCAGTTGCTCAGCATTCAAGATGAGATTGTAAATTGGATTAGACATTGTCTTTGTTTGAGAAGCCAGAAGTGGTAGTAAATGGTTGCCTCTCTGACTGGAAACCTGTGACACAGGGATCAGTGCTAAGTCTGCTGTTGTTTGTCATCTATATCAATGACCTGGATGACAATGTGGTTAACTGGTTTGGCAAGTTTGCAGATGACACCAACATTCGGTGTAGTGGACAGCAAGGAAGACTATCAGAGCTTGCAGAGAGATTTCAACCAGTTGGAAAAATGGGCTGAAAAATGAAAGATGGAATGTGATGCAGCCAAGTGCGAGGTTTTGCAGTTCAGTAGGATCAACCAGAGTAGGTCTTACACACTGAAAGGTAGGGACCTGAAGAGTGTGGAAGAACAAAGGGATCTGGGAATACTGCTCCATAATTCATTGAAAGTCATATCACAGGTAGAAAGGGTTGTAAAGAAAACTTTTGGCACATTGGGATGTTATGTTGAATTTATATAAGAAGTTAGTTGGACCTAATTTGGAGTATTGTGTGCAGTTTTGGTCTCCAGCCTACAGGAAACACATATAAAAGGGTGAAAGAGTACAAGGAACACTAAAATGAAGGATGTTGGCAGGGCTAGAGGACCTGTGTTATGAGGAAAGATTGAATAGGTTCAGACTTTATTCCTTGGAACGTAGAAGACTGAGGGAGATATCATATAGGTATACAAAATTATGAGGGGCATAGACAGGCTTTTTCCACTGAAGTTGGGTGGGACTACAACCAGAGGTCATTGGTTAAGGGTGAAAGGTGAAAAGTTTAAGGGAAACTTCTTCTCTCAGAGGGCAGCAGAAGCGTGGAACGAGCTGCCAGTGCAAGTGGTGCATACGAGCTCAATTTCAACATTTAAGTGAAGTTTGGATAGGTATATGAATTGTAGGGGTATGGAAGGCTATGGTCCCGGTGCAGATCGATGACAGTAGGCAGTTTAAGATGGTTCAGCACAGACTAGATGGGCTGAAAGGCCTGTAACTGTGTTGTAATTTTCTATGAGTCAATGTCTCTCAGAGAAAATGACCCTAATTTGTCCAGGGGAGAGTGGAAAACCTTTTCCCTCAACAGGGACATCTAGCTCCAGAGGGGGTAGGTTTTAGTGAGAACAGAGTGCTAGAGGGGATGTGAGGAAGAACAGTGCCTCCCTCCCCCCAAACAGAGGGGGAGTTGAAATCAGGAGCACCCTGAGAGCGTGGTGGAGGCAGAGACTCCCACAACACCTAAAACAGTGGAGAGACAGGAGACTGCAGGTGCTGGAAAATCTGGAGCAAGAAACAAGGTAGTGTAGGGACTCAGTGGATCAGGCAGCAACCGTGGAGGAGAATGTCCCAATGAAGGGTTTTGACCTGAAACGCCACTATTCATTTTACTCTACAGGCACTGTCTGACCCACTGAGTTCCTCCAGCTGTTTCTTTGTGGCTTAATATCTGGAAAGGCACTGGAATCAACAAGACTCCTCAGACAGCATCTTCCAAATCCACCACCTCTGCCAGCTGCAAGGACAAGGGCAGCAAAGGTAGAGGGACGACAGCATCTGGAGGTTGCCCTCCAGGACCCACACCACAGTGACATGGAAACATATCACCGTTCCTTCACCAGTGCTGGGTCAAGTTCCTGGAACCCCTCTCCCTCACAACATCTGTGGGTATGTCCACACCTCACGGACTGGAGTGGTTCAAGAAGGCAGCCCATCACCACCTTCTCAAGGGCAACTAGGGAGGAGCACGTAAATGCTGCCTCACACACAAAATGCTGGGAAAACGCAGCAAGTCAGGCAAATCTATGGATTCTGAGCCGAGACCCCTTATCAGGACAAGGTCTCAGGCTGATATGTCAACTGTTTACTTCCCTCCATTTTGTGTGAGTGAGTGTGTGTGTGTGTGTGTGTGTGTGTGTGTGTGTGTCTGTGTGCGTGTGTGTGTCTGTGTGCGTGTGTGTGTCTGTGTGCGTGTGTGTCTGTGCGCGTGTGTGTCTGTGTGTCTGTGTGTGTGTGTGTGTCGCTCAAGGTTTCCAGCAGTTGCAGAATCTCCTGGATCTCAGCCTGTGAAAGCCCCATGCCTTACAGAGGGTGTGGCGACTGCCTGGAGACCATGGCCAAGGGTGGTGGTGGAGACAGATTTTACAGAGGTGTTCGAAAGGCTCTTAGACAGACACATGGATGGAAAGATGTGGAAATTGTGCAAGGAGGATGGACAAGTTCGGAATGTAATAACCAATTAGTTGAGTAAAACCTGGTGGGCTGAAGGGCCTTTGCTGTGCTGCACCGTTCCATGTTGTATGAATACAGAAAGCTGGGAACTGGGATCGGTCTCGATGGGAACTGGAATCGGTGTTGATGGGAACTGGGATCGGTCTCGATGGGAACTGGAATCGGTGTTGATGGGAACTGGAATTGGTGTCGATGGGAGATGGTTGACATGGACAGTGCGTCAGATCCACAATTCCCAGGCACAGCAGAGCTCGGGCCTGGGAATGTAGGCTGTCTTACAGTTCATCAGCCCTACACTAGTTCCTACGTATTCCCCAGCGCTCTGCTCGGTCAGGGGTGGGGGCAGGGGGTGGTAGTGGTGGTGAATCTACCTTCACAACCCACCCCTTATTCTGCAGAGGTTTTGCAGCTTTGTGGGAGGCAATGTGGTCTCCCCTCATCGTTCCCTGCTCAGCTAGTATCAGACACTGACCCTGCCCCGACCCTCTTCACCCCACCTATCACCATGAAACCCCTCCCCATCTCCCAAAACACGAAACTTTCACCAGCTCTGCTCACCACACCCACCATCCCCTTCCTGTCCCCCACACTGCTCCTTAACCCCTCCAAACCCCTCTCTACACAGCCACTGATTTTCACTCCTCACCACACCCATCCCCTACACCATCCACTCTCAACTCCTCCCCTACACAGTCCCTTCTCAACCACCTCCCCCAGACTCATGTCCTGTTACAGTAGGAGTCCCCTAACCTGTCCTCCAGACTCACATCACGATAAGGTGGGAGTCCCCCCCATCCTGTCCCCCAGACTCACGTACTGTTACAGTAGGAGCCCCTCCTCCCACCCTGTCCCCCAGACTCATGTCCTGTTACAGTAGGAGCCCCTCCTCCCACCCCATCCCCCAGACTCACGTCCTGTTACAGTAGGAGCCCCTCCTCCCACCCCATCCCCCAGACTCATGTCCTGTTACAGTAGGAGCCCCTCCTCCCACCCCATCCCCCAGACTCACGTCCTGTTACAGTAGGAGCCCCTCCTCCCACCCCATCCCCCAGACTCACGTCCTGTTACAGTAGGAGCCCCTCCTCCCACCCCATCCCCCAGACTCATGTCCTGTTACAGTAGGAGCCCCTCCTCCCACCCCATCCCCCAGACTCACGTCCTGTTACAGTAGGAGCCCCTCCTCCACCCCATCCCCCAGACTCACGTCCTGTTACAGTAGGAGCTCCCGTCGCCAGCGTAGCCCTGTGTGCAGTGACACTGGAAGGACTGGAAGGTGTTGCTACAGATGGCGAACTGGTGGCAGTTGTCCAGATGGAGACGGCATTCATCGATATCCGGGCACACGCTGTAGGACCAGTCTGCCGGCTCACTCCCCGACAAGCCTGAAACACCCAGTAGGGCCACCGAGCAGTTGGCAAAGCCTGAGAGGCTGTGGAAGTCGCCGGGGAGACATCTGGAAACCAGATAGACATTAGACACCAGAGGCAGACAGCCCCCAGACATCAGACACTCACCACGTGGATGTATGACACACCACAGGGCTGTTGGATCACAGTTTCACCACTCCTACCTCTCTCCTATGTTCCCAATGACACCTTCCCTCAGGCCAACCTCTCCCCTCCCACCACCACTCTCCCCTCCCACATCCCCTCAAACCACCCTCTCCCATCCCACCACCCCTCAGACCACCACTCTCCCCTCCCACATCCCCTCAAACCACCCTCTCCCCTCCCACCACCCCTAAACCACCCCCTCTCCTCCCACCTTGCCATAAGACTACCCTCTCCCTCCCACCTCCCCACAAGACCACCCTCTCCCCCCCCATCACCCCCAAGCCACCCCTCACCCCTCCCACTTCCCTATAGACCACTCTCTCCCCTCTCACCTCCCCATAAGACCACCACTCTCCCATCCCACCACCCCTCAGGCCACCCTCTCCCATCCCACCACCCCTCAGGCCACCCTCTTCCTCCCACCTCCCCTCAGGCCACTCTTCTCCCCTCCCACCTCACCACAGACCAATCCATTCCCCTCCCACCAGCCCTCCCACCTCACTATAGACCATCCGCTCCTACCCCACCTCCCATAGACCACCACTCTCCCCTACCACCTCCCCCTCCTCTCAGATCACCCTTCTCCCCTCTTATCATCCCATAGACTACCACTCTCCCCCTACATCTCACCTGAGCACCCTTCTTCCCCTCCCACCTCCTCTCAGAGCACTGCCCCCCAACCCTGCCCCACCCTCCCTCCATGGAGCCCAGCCGGAACTAACCTGCCGACGGTGGGATTGTCAGAATTCCCGCACCAGCCGCACTCAAAGTTCTGTAGACAAGTTTTGCAGGTGGAGAAGTGGGAGCAGTCGGTACACTGCTTCACTGAGTGAATGCTGCGGGCAGGACAGGGAGCAGGGTTTAACATGGGTCTCCTGCCCCCAGCACACCCAACCCCTACCTGAGCCAGCTCCCTCCCTTCTGTGACCCACTCCTCTGCAGCTCAACTCTGCCACCTTTCCCAAACAGCCCTCAGTACTTTGGTGTGTTTGATTATGTTTCCTTAATAGTAAAATTTGCATAATTTATGCCCATGTTTTCCCTGTGAATGCTGCTTATCTAACATTGTGTGTCTGTGCTACTGCTGAAAAAAACCTTTTGACAAAACCATAGATATTTTATTTTTTATTGTAGATTTTAGTAATCTTTTTGTGTTTAGTGGTGTACTATTGCCTCATATCAACAAATTTCACAACTGTGGAACTGTGGAACCAGGTAGAAGGGAAAAGTGAGGCGAAAGTGGAACCAGGTGAAGAAGGGGGAACAAAATGGGGGGGGGGGAGCTAGGTGAGTGTTTGAAATGGAGTGGTATGGGAGGACCTTGATGGAGTGAGAGGAGGGGGCAGAGATATAGGAGGAGAGAGTTCCTTGAAATTGGAGAATTCAGTTGGGGTGTAGGCCATCCAAGGAGAATGTGCTCTTCTCCCGGTTTGTGTTTGGCCTCTGGGTAGCAGTAGAGAAGGCCAAAGACAGACAGATCAGTGAAGGAGATTTGATCTAACATGGAGCCGGAAGAGGTCAGAGGGCAGTGATGAGTCCACGCAGGGTCAGAGGTGAGAGGTCAGGGTCACAGATGGCCATTGTGGTTGGGGCACAGGTACCCTGCAATGTAACTGGCTGGTGTCTGCTTGGTCTCAACAACATACTGGAGGCTACATCAGGAGCACCAAACGCAGCAGACCAAAGTTACAGGGGGTTCAGCTGAATCTCTACCTCGCCCCTCCCTCTTGTCTCTTTAACTTTTAGTCCTGAGGCGGTGCCTCCACCTGAAGCCTCAGCTGTCGTTCTGCCTCTGCAGATGCAGCTCGACTTGCTGAGTTCCTCCAGCTGTTGTTTCTTTCCTTCTCCCAGTTACTCCCACCAGTCCCGCTGCCCCGAGATCCCTGTAATCTCCTCCCTCCCACATTCTCATTCTCTCCTGCCCGCCGCACAGCAGGAGCAGCTTACAACACATATTTAACCCGGGCACCGTGGCATGTCATTGGGACGTGGGAGTCAGGGAGAAAGTGCAAATTCCCCACAGATAGAGGTAGCAGTTGTGCCATCCTGAGGGCTGGAGATTAGTCTCGAACGTTACAGCCTCTGCTGCTGTGGTAGGAACTCAACTCAGGTCTGTGGTAACTTAACCAGCACGCACCAAGGAGCTGAACCCTGCAGGGCACTCCCAACCCAGGAGGTTAGCAGGATCACAGGAGGTCAGAGGTCAGTGACTGGTGGGTGCAGGGTGAGGGTCACAGAGAGAAGCGGTAATGGGTCCGGGTTGGTGAGAGATCAGGGTTATGACAGAGGTCAGAAGGCAGGGATAGGTTTATGCAAGAGAGAGGTCACGGGGTGAGAGGTCAGGAATCAGGGGCACAGAGAGGGGACAGTGAAGGGATGGGTTCATTCTGGGTCAGAGACTGCCACAGTCCGACATTACCTGTCATACCAGTCCCGACACTCCCCAGATGGGTACTTGGCCAGGTAGGCGGCAAAGAGAAAGCAGGTTCGTGTGGATTGACACCAGGCACACTGGCTGGAGTTGCTCAGGCAGTCCTGACACGACGATCGCCTGTTGACACAAACTGCGGAGTCACCAGCACACCGGGCCACAGGCCGCAAAGCATCCAGGAACGCACTGCCCTCCTCCCGCCTCCAAACGACAGGGAAGGATGAGGCGTCTTGATCAGCGACGGGGACTAGTCAGGGAACAGTGGGGGAAATAGACTGGGGAACAGACCAGGATAACAGGTTAGGGAACGGCGTGGATCAGGGAACAAACTGGGGTTGGGGGTGGAACAGACCAGGAGAGCAAACCATGGAATCGGGTGTGGGTACAGACTGGGGAAGGTGGGGGAACAGACGACTGGCGAGGGGAAATAGTTGAGGGACAGACCCGGGGAATGGGTTGGTAAAAGGACCAGGGTGAACAGAAGGAGCACGAACAGGGGGATGTACCAGGAGACGGAGGCAAGTGTCCCCACCCCCACTGACCGTGGCCCTCCCCTACTCACAGGTGGCAGGGTGTGGGGCAGAGAGCAGGAGTCCGGATTCCGGTGGGGGATCGACCCCGGCGGCTGCACTGGAAGTCCCCCTTCCTGCTGCTGCTGTGGTGCCACTCGCAGTACGGGTCCTGCAGGCGTTCAGAAAATGGTCAGGCTGGATCTGCAGTCACACAACTTGCACACTCACCGCATGGCTGACAGTTCTATCTGGTGCCTCTGAGGCAACCTCCACCACATCGGTGGAGGACTGCTTCAGTGACGGTCTTTGGTAGTGTCTAGATTGTTGCCTGTGCCACACACCAGTGAGGATGAGAACAGGAGGATCTAGCAGGTGAATGCACAGCTGAGGAAATGGTGCAGGGGCAAGGGCAAGGGCAGGGGCTCAGATTTATGGATCATTGGGAAGGTACAACCTGCACAAAAGAGACAGGCTACACCTACACCCAAGGGGAACCAATATCCTTGTGAGCAGTTTTGTTAGGGTTGGTCAGGAGGGTTTAAACTAATTTGGCAGGGGACAGGAGGATGGGAACCAGAGTGACAGTGCTGAGGATGGTTGACAAACAGAGGTAGTGTATAGTGAGACTCCTAGCAAGGAGAGCCTGATGATAGGGCAAAATTGCAGTCAACAGGATGAGTCGCAATGTAAAAGGTGGACAAAATCGAAAAGGGCTGAATACAGGACTGAAGGTGTTTATTTGAATGTGTACTGTATATGGAATAAGGTAGATGAACTTGTAGCGCAGTTACAGGTTGGCATGTATGACATGGGCATCACTGAATCGTGGCTGAAAGATTACAGCTGGGAGGTTGAAGTCCAAGGATACACACTGTATTGAAAGGACAGGCAGGTAGGCAGAGGGGGTGGTGTGGTTCTGTCGGTAAAAATTAAATCAAATCATTAGAAAGAGGTGACAAAAGACTGAAAGGTGTTAAATCGTTGTGGGTAGAAATGAGGAACTGCAAGGGTAAAAATACCCTGATGGGAGTTATATACGGACCCCCAAACATTAGTAAGGATATGGTTTACAAATTACAACAGGAGATAGAAAATACATGTCAAAAGGGCAATGTTACAACAGTCATGGGGGGGATTTCAATATGCAGGAAGATTGGGAATATCAGGTTGGTGCTGAATCCCAAGAGGGGGAATTCCTAGAATGTCTATGAGATGGCTTTTATAGAGTAGCTCGTAGTTGAGCCCACTAGGGGATCAGCTATTCCCAGTTGGGTGTTATGCAATGAACTGGAATTGTTAGGGAGCTTAAGGTAAAAGAACCCTTCGGAGCAACAGATCATAATATGATCAAATTCACCAAGCAAATTGAGAAGGAGGAGCTAAAGTCAGTTGCATCAGTATTGCAGTGGAGTAAAGGGACTTACAGAGGCAGGAGAGGAATTGACCAAAATTAATTGGAAAACAACAGTGGCAAGGATGAAGGTAGAGCAGCAATGACCAGATTTTCTGGGCCAATTCGGAAGGGACGGGATATATTCATCCCAAAGAGGAAAAAGGCAAGATGACACAACAATGGCTAACAAGAGAACCAAGGCCAACACGAAAGCCAAAGAGAGGTCATATAATAGAGTAACAATTAGCGGGATAGAGTAAAAATTAGCGGGAAGTTAGAGCATTAGGAGCTTTAAAAAAACCAACAGATGGTAACTAAAAAGGTTATTAAGGAAAAGATAAAATATGAAAGTAAGCTAGCCAATAATATTAACGAGGATACCAAAAGTTTCTTCAGATATACAAAGTGTAAAAGAGAGGCAAAAGTGGGTATCGGACCACTGGAAAACGATGCTGGAGAGGTAGTAATAGACGATAAAGAAAAGGGAGACGAACTGAGTAAGTATTTTGCATCAGGCTTCACTGTGGAAGACACTAGCAGTAAGCAGGAAGTTTGAGAGTGTCAGGGGGCAGAAGTGAGTGCAGTTGTCATTACTAAAGAGAAAGTGCTTGGAAAACTGAAAGGTCTGAAGGTAGATAAGCCACCTGGACCAGATGGTGTACACCCCAGGGTTCTGAAAGAGGTGGCTGAAGAGATTGTGGAGGAACTAGTAATGATCTTTCAAGAATCACTAGATTATGGAGCGGCTCCACAGAACTAGAAAATTGGAAATGTCACTCCACTTTTCAAGAATGGAGAGAGGCAGAAGAAAGGAAAGTTAGTCCGACCGCAGTGGTTGGGAAGACGTTGAAGTCAAGTATTAAGGATGCGATTTCAAGGTACTTGAAAACACATGATAAAATAGGCTGTAAGGCAGCAGGTTTCCTCAAGTGAAAATCTTGGCTGACATATCTGTTGGAATTCTTTGAAGAAATAACAAACAGGATAGAAAAAGGAGAATTAGTTGATGTTGTGTACTTGGATTTTCAGAAGGCCTTTGACCAGGTATCACACATGAGGCTGCTTAACAAGTTAAGAGTCCATGGTATTACAGGAAAGATACTAGCATGGATAAAGCAGTGGCTGATTGGCAGGAGGCAAAGAGTGGGATCAAAGTGAGCCTTTTCTGGTTGGCTGTTGGTGACTAGTGGTGCTCCACAGGGGTCGGTGTTGATACTGCTTCTTTTTACATTGCATGTCAATGACTTGGATGACAGAATTGATGGCTTTGTTGCGAAGTTTGTGGATGATTCGAAGATAGGTGGAGGGACAGGTAGATTTGAGGAAGTAGAGGACTTAAATAGATAAGGAGAATGGGCGAAGAAGTGGCAGATGGAGTACAAGTGTTGGGAAGTGTACAGTCATACATTTTGGTAGAAAAAATAAAAGGGCAGACTATTTTCTAAATGAGAGAAAATTCAAAATCCTGAGGTACAAAGCGAATTGGAAGTCCTCGTGCAGGGTTCCCGAAAGGTTAATTTGCAGATTGAGTCAGTGGTGAGGAAGGTAAATGCAATGTTCACATTTATTTCAAGAGGACTAGAATATAAAAACAAAGATGTAATTTTGAGGCTTAATAAGGCACTGGTGAGGCCTCACGGAGTATTGTCAGCAATTTTGGGCCCCTTAACTTAGAAAAGATGTGATGACACTGGAAAGGGACTGAAGAAGGTTCATAAAAATGATTCCAGGATTGATCGTTTCATATGAAGAGTGTTTGATGGCTCTGGGCCTCTACTCACTGGAATTCAGAAGTATGAGGGGTGACCTTACTGAATCCTATCGAATGGTGAAAGGCCTCAATAGAGTGTATATGGAGAGGGTGTTTCCTATGGTGGGGGAATCCAAGACCAGATGACACAGCCTCAGTATAAAGGGGCATCCTATTAGAATGGAGATGAAGAGGAACATCTTGAGGCAAAAAGCGGTGAATCTATAGATTTCATTGCCACAGGCGGCTGTGGAGGCCAAATCATTGGGTATACTTAAGACAGAGGCTGGCAGATTCTTGATTAGTCAGGGCATGAAGGGATATGGGGAGAAGTCAGGAGATTGGGGCTGAGTGGGAATTGGATCCGCCATGATGAAATAGCAGAGCAGACTCAATGGGCCAAATGGCCTCATTCTGCTCCAATATCTTATGGTCTTTACTCTCTCCATCACAAAAGGCAGGATCTCCTGGTGGTCACCCATTTCTATTTGACTTCCCAGTGCCACACTGACATGTCAGTACACAGCCTCCTCTACTACCATGACGAGGCTAAACTCAGGTTAGGAGCAAAACATCAGTCTTGGGTAGCCTCCAACCTAACGGTCTGAACATCGGTTTCTTGAAGTCCCAGTAATTTCTCATGCCTGTCTCTCCATCTCTTTTTTCACTCCTCATTCTGGTTGCAAGTTCTCTTCACCAACCCATCACCTCCCTCCTTCCCTTTCTTCCATGGTCCACCATCTTCTCCTATTAGATTTCTTCTTCTTCAGCCCTTTATTTCTTCCGCATATCACCCCCTACATCTTCCTTTTTACCTGGTCTCACCTATCACCTGCCAGTTTCTACTCCTTCCACTACAGCACCTTCTTATTCTGGTTTCTGTCCACTTCCTTACCGGTCCTGATGAAGATTCTCAGCTCGAAACATCACGTTTACTACCACCCATAGATGCTGCACGCATTCCTCCAGTGTTTTGTGTGTTGCTCAAGGTTTCCAGCATCTGCAGAATCTCTTGCGTTTACAACAGTTTGATGTGTTTCCCATGGTCACACACACACACTGCACTGCGTGGCTGACAGTATTATGCGTTCAACACAGGCTGCACCTCACCAGAATACACACGGACAGTTACGTGTGCTCCCTATGGATCGTAAATGCACCAAGCTACACACATCAGTCTATGGGCCTCGCACTAACCTCACTGCAGGCACGACAGTCCGTGTGCTCAACATGGGACACACATGCACATCATATATGGACATCTGCGTGCTCGAAAGGCCACGCACTCACTACATTACACATTATAGTCCCTGTGCTGGACAAACCAAAGGACACACACACACACATTGCACTACACACGAGTCTCATGCCAGAGAAAGCAGTGGTTACTCACCGCACAACATGTGTGACAATCTGTGTGCTCCCCACAGAGCGGGCAGTCCCCCGGCTGCAGCACCAGCTGCAGATCACGCCCGCACTGACTGTCCATGCCCGACGTGCGCTGATGACAGGTGTGGGAGGCCGCGCACCAGCCACAGCCCTGGTCTGATAGGCAGGCCAGGCAAGAAGGGTAGGAGTCGCAGCTGTCAGACCGGAACGGCTCCAGGAAATGGAAGGAGATCTCCTGCAAAGACAAACATTCTGTGTGTGTGAGCGCACACGTGTGCATGCATGTAAAGGCAGCTCCCACACAGGCAAGGGGGGGCAGTGCTTCCAACCTTACCTAGGAAGCTGCTCCCCAACAGAAGGAAGGCATCATGGGGGACGCACCAGGAAGGGCAAGCGGCAGCCCAGGGGGACGCCCCGGGAAGGGCCGGCGGCAGCCCGGGGAGACACAGCGGGAAAGGCAGGCGGCACCCTAGAGGAGACACACGGGGAAAGGGAGGCACAGATTTTGGAGTAGCAAAAGCAAGATCTGTGCAAGAGCGAGAACCACTGAAAAGAGGAAGTCTCATTGCGAGTGTCACTTGGGCCAATAAAAAGGTGTACATGGAGTGGCAATTTTTGGAGTGGACAGATTTAGAATGGTGATTTGAGGCTTTGGCGAAAACAGTCAGAGGTCAAGGTCCCAAAACCATTTTGGACAGCCACTATAATAATGGGCCAGTCCAGAAGCCAGAGGTCTGAGGCTTTGGCTTCAGAGGCTTCTGTAAGGCAGGACAAGTGAGTAACATGGAAGAGGAGGTAAGGCTTATAAAATTATGGTAGTTAACTTTATAAGATACCAAATTACCACCAATTAAATAAAATAAGGATGCAGGATCAGGTGATGTGCTGTAGCTGCATGACATGGGAGCTGGTGGACCCCATTATGTTTCCTGGTGACCACATCTGCAGCAAATGGTGGCTGCTCCAGGAACTCAGGCTCAAAGTTGATGCCCGGAACCTGAGCTTCAAACACTGCAATGCATTAGGGACGGGGAGAGTTACCTGGACACGATGTTTCAAGGGGCAGCCGCAGCCATTAGATTAAATACTTCAAGTTCAGTCCGTGGCCATGGACTGCGAGTGAGGCACGTAGTGGCTTCCAAGAGGTGGTGCTGGAGCAGGCTCAGCCTCAGCCCTTGAATTTGCCTGAGGGATCGGAGACTGTTGCTCCCAGTGAGGATGTGAGTGGGACCAGTAGGATGGATAAGCAACTGAACCAAGGACCATGGTTGAGGGAGCCTATCAACCAGGGTGAGGGAGGGAAGAAGGGAATTATAGATGTAATTGGGGATAGTATAGTCTGGGGAATAGATACAATTCTCTCTCACAAGTTTCAAGAGGCTGCAGTGTCTGCCTGGTGACCATGTTTGTGACTTTTCATGTGACCTGCAGAGGAATTTGGAGCGGCAGAGGAAAGAATCAGTTGTTGCGGACCATCTGGGTACCAACAAAGTAAGAAGAGCAAGGAAAGAAGTTCTGCTAAAGGAATCTGAACAGCTAGGGACCAAATTAAAACACAAAACCAAACTGGTAATAACCTCTAGAACGATATCTGAGCTAGGTGCAAATTGGCACAGGGTTAATAAGTGTTGATGACGGACCACTGGAAAATGACCATGGAGAGATAGCAATGGGGAACAAACTCAGTACCAAGCATTTGGCATCAGTCTTCACCGTGGGAGACAACAGCAAAGTTTGAGTGTCGTGGGACAGAAGTCGCTATTACTAAGCAGAAGATGAATAGGAAGCTGAAGGTCTGAAAGTGAACAAGTTCACCTGGATCTGATGGACTACACCCCAGGTTTCTGAAAGAGGCAGCTGAAGAGACTGTGGAAGAATTGTAAGAATCACGGGTTTCAAAGGACTGGAAAATCACAAATGTCACTCCACTCTAAGAAGGGAGGGAGGCAAAAGACAAGAAGTTATAGGCCAGTTAGCCTGACTTCAGTGGTTGGCATGATGCTAAGAATCCGTAACGAAGTGCGAGGTCTCAGGATACTTGAAGATACATGATAAAATAGGCCAAAACCAGCATGGCTTCCTTAAAGGGGCATCTTGCCAGGCAAATCAGTTGGAATTCTTTGAGGAAATAATAAGCAGAATAAATAAAGGCGAGTCATCGTACTGTATAATTGTTTACTAGGATTTTCAGAAGTCCTTTGACAAAGTGCCACCAGTGCAGCTGCTGAACAAGATCAGTGCCCATAGAGTTGCATAAAGATACGAGGACAGACAGATTGGCTGACTGACAGAAGGCAAAGAGTGGGAATACAGAGGGCCCTATCAGGTTGGCTGCCAGTGACTAGTGTTGTCTTGCAGGGGACAGTTCTGAGGCTGTTCCTTTTCACATTATATGTTAATGACCTGGATGGTAGAATTAATGGGCTTCTAGCCAAGTTGCAGGCAATACCAAGACAGGTGGAAGGGCAGGTAGTATTGATAAAGCAGGAATGCTTAGAAGGACTTGCGTAGATTAAGAGAATGGGCAAAAAAATGGCAGATAAAATAAGAGTGTATGGTCATGCACTTTGGTAGAAGGAATAAAGCTGTTGAGTGTTTTCTAAACAGGGAGCAAATTCAGAAATCAGAGGTGCAAAGGGACTTGGGAGTCCTCGTGCAAGATTCTCTAAAAGTTAACTTGCAGTTGAAGCCAGTAGTAAGGAAGGCAAATGTAATGTTAGTACTCACTTCAAGAGGACTAGAATGTAAAAGCAGACCACATATGGAGTATTGTGACTAGTTTTGCCCCTAGAGCTAAGGAAGGATGTGCTGGCATTGAAGAGGGTCTAGAGGTTCAGGAGAATCATTCCAGAAATTAAAGGTTTAACGTACAAGGAGTGTTTGATGGCTTTAGGCTTGTACTCACTGGTGTTTAGAAGAATGAGGGGGAGTCTTATTGAAATTACTGAATATCTAAAGGCCTAGATAAAATGGATGTGGAGATTTTTCAAATTGGGGCAGAGCCAACATGTCACCAGTGGGTGGTTTCTTTAAGTTAATCTGCAAAACAGCTTAATTTCTTCTCTTTTTCCCTTTTCAAGGTGGATGGGGTGCTATTAGAGTACGTGATCTACAGCACACTTGAACTGTGGTTCTTTACAGCGATGCTTCCCACTCCTGGGGCTCACTGATGAGCTGTTTTTCAGTATCCCCAGGATGTGGCCTGGATGACTTGAATCTTCAGGGTAAAGCCATGTGGATGAACCAATTCCATGCCAGTGTCACCGACTGGGGCGTTGCAAAAGAAACAGATCACGAACAGCAGATTGGCTGTCGGAGGCCTCTATACTTGTGTGATCACTCTCTCTCGACGAAGGGAGAAAGTTTGCTGCCGATTCTCAAGTTGGAGAACTCAGAACAGAAACGACCCAGCAGACTGCAACACTGCGAATTGTTTTATTTTGTTGGTCTCCCTTCTCGCTGTGGAAAAGGGGTGGCACCTGGCTGTCCCTTGTTAGGGAAAGAGAGCAAGCTTGTGGCATGTCCAATTATTGGGTGAAATATTTAGTGTTAGTTGGACTGCAGATCATGATCTCTTTTTGGGGGCTTCACTACTGCTTGCTTAGTGGGTGATGGGTGCTGATGCTTTCTGCTGAAATAAGTGGGAGGATGAAGGGAGGATTATGCTTTACTGCTGCTTGTGCATGATAAGAAAGAGAAGGCTTTGGGGTTCTAACGTTTTCCTGTCATTCATTCTTTGGAGTTCTCTTCTGTCTTCGTGGATGTTTGTGAAGAGCAAGAATATGAGGTTGCATACTGTACACATTCTCTGATATTACATGGGACCAGTGAAGCATTGAAACAGTGGGAGAGTCTATGACCGGAGGGTACGGCCTCAGGATAGAAAGGCATTCCTTTCAATACATACACCTATGTCAGGACACTGTTCATCGACTATAGCTCAGGATTTAACACCAACATTTCCACAATTCTGATTGAGAAGTTGCAGAACCTGGGCTTCTGTACTTCCCTCTGCAATTGGGTCCTCGACTTCCTAACCAGAAGATCACTATCCGTGCAGATTGGTGATAATATTTCCGCCTTGCTGACAATCCACACTGGTGCACCTCAGCAGTGTGTGCTTAGCCCACTGCTCTACTCTCTCTATACCCATGACTGTGTGCCTTGGCATAACTCAAATACTGTCTATAAATTTGCTGATGACACAACCATTGCTGGTAGAATCTCAGATGGAGATGAGAGGGCGTACAGGAGTAAGATATACCAACTAATGGAGTGGTGTCGCAGCAACAACAGTAAGACAAAAGAGCTGATTGTGGACTTTAGGAAGGGTAAGATGAAGGAACACAAATCAATCCTCATAGAGGGATCAGAAGTGGAGAGAGTGAGCAGCTTCAAGTTCCTGGGTGTCAAGATCTCTGAGGACCTAACCTGCTCCCAACATGTCGATGCAGCTACAAAGAAGACAGCGACTATACTTCATGAAGAGTTTGAAGAGATTTCGGTCTGTCAACAAAAACACTCAAAACCTTCTATAGATCTACCGTGGAGATCACTCTGACAGGCTGCATCACTGTCTGGCATGGCGGCAGCAGGGGGTTACTGCACAGGACCGAAAGAGGCTGCAGAGGGTCATAGTCGGCTCCATTTTGGGTACAAAGTGCACAGGACATCTTAAAGGAGCAGTGTCTCAGAAAGGCAGTGTCCATTATTAAGGACTCCCAGCACCCAGGCCGCGTCGGGCCGGAGTTCACTCCTTACGGGAGGCCGCTTCTTGGCGGATGATGGCCCCATGGAAGGATTGAATTCAAGTTGTTACTTTCTTTGATGCTGATGGAGAATGTTTTTGAAATTCCAAGACGTGTGATAATCGGTGTGTAGTTTACACTTGTCTCCTTCGGTCTTTCTGTGTTTTCTGTCTTGTTGCCGATTGGCAGGTGAGCGATACGTTACTTTTTTTTGGGCAAGGGAGAGGTTGGGGGGGTCCGGGGTTTGATGTTTCAACTGCTATGTCCAACCATGAGCAAATGTGGAGCAGACTCGACGGACTGAGTGGTCTATTTTGTTCCAATGTCCTGTGATACCCAAGGGAGGGGCAGGCACGTGAGGTGGAGGGGCTATCCTGAACTTACTGTGGTCCCCACGGCTTTGGATCGCTCCCAGGTGAGCGTCATCTCGCTGGTCTGGCCATTGCCGGAGCTGTTGAGTGAGCCCTCCAGTCGGATCGCGTACTTATTGCCACGTTCCAGCAGTGGGAAGAGCCGGTCCCCACTGTTCCTCTGCAGCAGCCAAGTCTCCTTCTCCGAGTGTCCTGTCCAGCGTCCGACCTCTTCCTGATCATCGCAAAGGAGTAGCAGAGGGCGCAGGAGGCGGAGGCAGTGGGCAAGAGAAGGGGAGGGTGTGGGGACAGAGGGGGAGGGTGAGGATAGAGGAGGAGGCGGGGGGAGACGGGACGCAAGTGGGGGGTGGGAAGAGGGGACGGGACAGGGGTGAGAGAGGGGCGGGGTGATGGAAGCAAGGGCAAGGGAAAGGGAGGCAGGGGGTAAACAATGGTGAGAATACAGTTAGTATCCAGAGTGCCCCCACTGACCCTCCCATACTCTGTCGATCCCTTCCACATCCTCACCAACCCCTCGCTTACACCTCGCACCAACATACCCCACATCCTCCCCCCACTCCACCCAAACCCCCACTGTCTCCCCATTAACCTTCTCACCCAATACAGCCCACGACCCTCAGTAACCCACACAGCCCTCTCTCAATTAACACCCTCCCTCACTACCCTCCATTGTTACTCCCCTATGGAAGTTGTGATAAGACAAGGTTAAAGACAATGTCTAAGCAAGGATAGCCAGGGGATATGTAGTGTGGAGAGACCGTTGAATGAGACCGCTGGGGCCAACCTTGCTTACTGCAAAGGGTGAAAATGACCGTGGCAGTCTGCAATCAACCTAAAGTCCATAGCTTCCCTTTATACAGTAGCGGGTGCCAGAGACCATTGCAAGATCAATCAACGTTCACAACGGAGATATTAAATTCAATAGAAACTCCAAATGGTCAATAACCCCTAACTGATAAGTAAAAATTCAGTATATAGTGCCTTGTAAAAATATTCAGCCCCCAACCTTCTGCTCACATAAATGAGTATTACAACCAGAGATTTTGATCAATTTAACTGAAAATTTTTATTTTTGAATCACATGCTCCTTTTTTCACAGTAGAGGCCAAAAAATAGGGAAAATTGTAGAACATGTAAAACTAAAAATTCAATAACTGAAATGTCAGTTGTTCAAAAGTATTCATCCCCCTTTGTTCAGTGCTTAGTTGAGCCACCTCTCGCAGTTATTACAGCCAGTAGTCTTTCTGGATAAGTCTCTATTAGCTTTGCACAACATGATGGAGCAATATTTGCCCATTCCTCCTTGCAAAATTGCTCAAGCCTGTGCCAGGTTAGTCAGGGAGCGGCAGTGGACAGCAATCTTGATGTCTTGCCAGAGATGTTTGATCAGGTTAAGGTCAGGCTTATGACTGGGCCACTCAAGGACATCAATTTTCTTCATTTGATGCTCTGGCAGCATGTTTTAGAAACATGGAAAACATACAGCATGATACAGGCCCTTCGGCCCACAAAGCTGTGCCAAACCTTAGAACTATCGAGGGTTTACCCATAGCTCTCTATTTTTCTAAGCTCCATCCAGGAGTCTCATAAAAGACCCTATCGTTTTTGCTTCCACCACCACCGCTGGCAGCCCATTCCACGCACTTACCACTCTCTACGTAAAAAACTTACCCCTGACATCTCCTCTATACCCACTTCCAAGCACTATACCCTCTCGTGCTAGCTATTTCAGCCCTGGGGAAAAGCCTCTGACTATCCACACGATCAGTGCCTCTCATTATCTTGTACACCTCTATCAGGTCACCTCCCATCCTCCGTTGCTCCCAGGAAAAAAGGCCGAGTTCACTCAACCTATTCTCATAAGGCATGCTCCCCAATCCAACTGTGTCATTGTC
Organism: Mobula birostris; assembly: GCF_030028105.1. NCBI lineage: Eukaryota > Metazoa > Chordata > Chondrichthyes > Myliobatiformes > Myliobatidae > Mobula > Mobula birostris. The sequence goes on from NW_027275875.1 coordinate 470,977, forward strand.
CTGCTGAAAGATGAACTTGCTCCCCAGTTTAAGCTTTCTGGCAGAGACTAGCAGGTTTTTATCTAGGATCTCTCAGTATTTAGCAGCATTCATTTTCCCATCAATCCTGACCAAATTTCCAGTCCCTGCTGCTGAAAAACATCCCTATAGCATGATGCTACCTCCATCAAACTTTAAAGCAGGGATGGTGTTACCTGGCTGATCTGCAGTATTAGATTTACGCCACATGTACCGCTTAGTGTTGAGGTCAAGAAGTTACACTTTAGTCTCATCTGACCACAAGACTTTCTTCCACATCTTTAGAGCATCTTCTAAGTGACACTTTTCAGAGTCCTTTTTTAGCTAGGGCTTCTTCCTTTATCTCTTCCATAAATACCTTTTTCATGCAAGGCCTTAGAGATCGTGAAGCCATGAACTTCGTCTCCAGTTGCAATCACTGACTTCTGCAGCTCACTCATAACACAGTAGCCTCTCTTACAAGTGTCATTCTTCTCTGGTGACAGCTTAGAGGAGCAGCCTGACCTAGGAAGTGAGGCTGGGGTTTCACATTTTTCCCCACTTTTTCACTGTTTAAGATGGCACGACTTATTGGCGGTTAACAAAACAAGAAATACAACTAAATACCTCATTAATAACACTTCTGCAAAAAAAAAAAATTATGGTAAACGGTCACTGCAAACAATGAAGACACGAGCAAAGGTGAGGCTTAGTCAAGGGTTGAAGCATGCGGGTGCAAGGCGAAGTCGAGGCATGTTTGAGACGAGTGGAGTGGAGCAAAGGAGAGGCAGATTCGAAGGCCGTCCACCTAAACTGAGAGCGAGGTTTGATTGATCGAAGCGACAGGCTGATTTGGAAAGGTCGGGTATGAGCCAAAATGTGGCAGCAGGGTCCAGGCCCAGAGCACATCAATACAACAGGGCCTGGATCTTAGAGCAAGGAATGATCTGATGTTTAGTCGATCTAAACACCGGGCCAGATGGATTGAAAAGGCAGGGTGACAGGACAAGAGGCAAGGGTCAGGCTCACCGCTCTGCACTGGACTGAGATTGAGGTTGTGGCCTGCTCCAGGCTTCGTATCTGCAGGCTCCATCATGTTCACTCTGACGTGCACTGAAATGAGGCTGAGGCTGCTCCACGCTTCATGTCTGAGGACTCACTTCCGTTGTAAATGCTATTTGCTTACTTTTATTGTTTGCAGTGTTTGTTTCTTCTTTCTCTATGCACCTTGGGTGTTTGTTGGTGGATTCTTTTGGGTTTCTTGTCTTGTGGCTGCCTGTAAGGAGATGAGTCTCCCAGGTTGTATAATGAATACATACTTTCATAATAAATGTACTTTGAACTTGACTGCACTGAGCTCCGAGGTATATTCAGTGCCTTGGTGATGGTCTTGTTCCCTTCCCCAGATTTGTGCTTCTCTATTATCATTTCCCTGACTTCTTTTGAATGCTCTTTTGTCTTTATTTTGGTTTGGTCTGTTGTAAATCTGCCATACTGTAGGACCTTACAGAGAGAGGGGGGGCATTCATGTGATCCTCCAATTCTTTTACATCAACAAATTGGGTAAGTTGGTAAGGTAATATTCAGTATTGTACCCAAGGAAAGTTAGTGTAATTACAAAGGGGATGGATACTTTTTCAGCCTCTCAATTTTGGTTATTAATTTTTAGTAAACTGTTGACAGGGTTTGGAACTTTTCTTTTGACTTGACATGGTGCACAATGATGAGCTCAAAAAACTCCAATACATTTTAAATTTAGAAAATGAGACAGTAAAATGTGAACATAGTGGTGGGGCTGAATACTTTTTCAAGGCACTGTACCAACAGCAGTTTTCTCTCCTGGGTTCAGAACAGTGTGGTGACAGGAGTCACCCTTGTACACAAGTAAATAAAATATCCCTGAGTCATAAGTGCATATGTTCTGGTCCAGTTAATTCAGTTTATTACACCCCTGTTATTCCCCTCTCCACATTCTTCCTCTGCAACCCCACCGTTCCCTTTTCCCCTGCCCTGCTCTGGGACCAAATGCACCTACCATCTCCAGGCTGTTGCTGGAGCGGCCGATCTTCGCCACCACGTAGAGCCGCTGGAGCTGCACCTTGACCAAGACATTATCGGAGGGGGCGGGAGCCGCGAACAACGGGTGGATGAAGCCTTGCAACACCATCACCGCTTCCAGCTCCGTGCTAGGATTCTGCACGTAGGACGGGCTGATGCGCAGCTCCACCTGGCAGAGAGAGAGGAAGGAGTTATCGTGTGGGGCTCATTGTTGTGTGGGGGGAGTGTACAGAGGGAGTTATCGTGAGGGAGAGGCGTAGATGAGGGAATTATTATGTAGGAGTCATGTGGGTAGAGGAAGTTGGTCAGGGAGGGAGTTATTTTATGGAGAAGAGGCTTGGGATGGGAGGGGAGGTATTGTGTATTGGGAGCCACTGTGCATGTAAAGAAAGGACTTAGGGCTGGGGTTCGGAGTTTGAGAGTGGAGCTCAGGACCGACGGGATGAGGAGGAGAAGAAGGTCGGAGGGAGGCATGAGGGAGTTGCCTGTCTCAGCACTGAGAAGAGGAGGAAGGGAGAAGTCCGTCAACCCCCCCCACCCCACCCCCATACTGACCTTGTCGGGCTGTGACCAGTTGTAGGGTTGCAGGTATGTCACCAGGTGAACGCCGGGCATGAAGTTCAACTTCTGACACTGCTCGACGGAGCTGACGAAGGTGGTGTCCGCGCCCCACCACCCCTGGGTCCCCAGCACCGGTTCCACCTGGCACCTGGCCTGGTCTGCAGGGAGAAGAGAGGTTGTGGTCACAGGGAACACTGCTGCGCCCAGACACGAGATCCCCAGCCCCTTGCACACTGTAGAGTAAAACAGTGCACAAACAGGACCTTCAGCCCAACCTGCTCGTGCACACTGTGCTGCTTACCGTAGCTCATACCATTTGCCTGTGCTTGGCAAACTGTTCCCACCCAAGTACCTAGGTGTCTAAATGTCTTTTCAAGTTATTACTGCACTCACTTTTACCAGCTCCTCTGCAGCTCATTCCATTTACCCACTTGAGTGGAACAATTTTCCCCTTTAGAACCTTCTCATGTTAGACCTGTGCCCTCTAGTTTTAAGACTGCCCCACCCTGGGGAAAAGGCTGACCGTCCACTGTATCTGCACCTTTCATGATTTTATAACGTCTATAAGGTCACCCCTTGGCCTTCTTCACTCCAGGGAAAACAGTCCCAGCCTGTCCAACTTCTTGTTGCAAGCTGCTCTCTGCAGATCATTACATTGATTATAATTATCCTACACTTTTAAATCTAAATTCTTTGTTCTGCATTCTATTATTCTTTTACATTATACTACCTCGATGGACAGTGTAATGATTTGTTCTGCATGAACTGTATGCAAAACAAGCTTTTCACTGTATCTTGGTACATGTGACAATAATAAATACCAGTCCCTCCAGTCCCAGTAACATCCTTCTCAATCTTCCCTTCAACCTTTCCATTTTTAAGAGACTCCTGTTGTGGTTCAGTGACCAGTCATGTTCATGCTGCTGGGCCAAGGCAAAGGTTTAACATGTGGCTAAGGAGTTGGTGCAGGAGGGAGGGCATCAGATTTTTGGATCACTGTGCTCTCTACCAGGGAAGGTAGGATCTGTACAAAAGAAGTGGTTTATACCTGAACTGGAGGGGGACTAATACCATAGCAAGAAGGTTTGCTAGTGCTGCACAAAGGAGTTTAAACTAGAGTTGTAGGGGAATGGGAACCAGATTGCCAGAACAGCAAGTGGAGACAGATATTGTTAAGACCTCAGGTCGTGTCTAACCAATCTTGTAGAGTTTTTCAAGAAATTACCAGGAAAGTGGATGAAGGCAAGGCAGTGGCTGTTGTCTAGATGGACTTTAGCAAGGCACTTGACAAGGTCCTACATGGAAGCTTGGTCGAGAAGGTTCAGTTGCTTGGCACTCAAAATGAGGTAGTAAATTGGATTAGACATTGGCTTTGTGATAGAAGCCAGAGAGTGGTTGTAGATTATTGCCTCTCTGACTGGAGGCCTATGACTTGTAGTTTGTTGTAGGGATCGATGCTGGGTCCATTGTTGTTTGTCACCTATAACAACATTCTGGATAATTCACTGCATTAGCAAGTTTGCAGATGACAGCAAGATTTGGGTGTAGTGGACAGAGAGGAAGACTACCAGACCTTGCAGAGTGAAAAATGGCAGATGGAATTTAATGCAGACAAGTGCAAGGCTTTGCACTTCAGTAGGACCAACCAGGGTAGGTCTTATACAGTGACGGTAGGGCACTGAGGAGTGCTGTAGAACAAAGGGATCTGGGGATCTGGGAATACAGGTCCATAATTCATTGAAAGTGGTGTCACAGGTACATAGGGTCGTAAAGAAAGCATTGTATTGAGTACAAGAAACACACACAGAATGCTGGAGGAACTACAGGAGATGGGATGATATGTTGAGTTGTATAATGCATTGGTGAGGCCTAATTTGGAGTATTATATCAAGGCCAAGGTGAAAGCCTGAGACCTGTTTCTATCATTAGCCGGAGTTTGTTGCCACCCAAACGAAACTACCTTGCTCACAAATTGGAGTTTCTGGCATTGAAATGGGCAGTGGTAGACAAGCTCAATGATTATCTACCTGGTCCTGATGAAGGGTCTCAGCCAGGAACATTGACTGTATTCTTTCCATAAATGCAGCCTGACCTGCTGAGTTCCTCCAGCATTTTGTGTGTGTTACTTGGATTTCCAGCATCTGCTGATTTTCTCTTGTTTGTGATTATCTATATGGTGCTAAGTGTTAGGTGAGAACTGACAACAACCTACTAACTTATATTTTGACCTCAGCAAAATTGGTTGCCACATGTCATCTCTGGCAGGCAGCATTGTCTGTCTATGATTGCAGCCTTAAATAGAGGCCAGGAAGTCAGAACATTAACACGGATGCATTATCACGGCATCCTTATGAGATGCCGGATACTGACAGACCGGGAGGACATTCCTGCCTTGAGTGTTAAAGCAATGCGCCAGTTTTCCACAGATGGCAAATCAGAGCAAAGACAATGAGCTGTCGATCACTTGGGCTGTTCTAGCTTTGCAGTTCCCCAAGCATACTGCAACCTGACTATGCTGAATATGAAAGGGTTGTCTGCCTTGAGCCCTGTTGAATCGTCAGTAGCACAGCAAGATGACCCTTGGTCAGCCATTTTCATGGGAGAAATTTCAAAAACTGGGAAGACCAAACACCCTACTATACTCTGACTGTTGAGAGAATGGGAAAAATTGCAGTTGAGGAATAAAGTCCTATACAGGGTTACTTCTCCTCCAAACAGAACTTAATGCTCTCAGTTGATTTTGCCTGAGAAGTACAGGAAGGTTGTAGTGAGGTTACTCCTTGATGACTCAGGTCACTGGGATTTGACAAGACTTATGGATTAGTCAGAGATAGTTTCTACTGGCCACGAATGAAGCAAGTTGAAGATTACTGTAAGTCATGCATTCGTTGTATTCAGAGAAAGACGCTATCTAAAGGAGTTGTTCCCTTGTTTCACCTACAAAGCACTGGACCACTTGATCTCATGTGCATGGATTTTCTTCCCATTGAGCTTCATTCAAATGACACTGCAAATGCCTTGGTCATCACTGATCATTGCACCAGATACACTCAAGCTTTTCCCCACAAAGGATCAGAGAGCATCCACAGTTGCAAATGTATTGTGGGAGAAATACTTCATTCACTATGGCCTCCCGCAAAGCATGCACAGTGATCAGGGAAGGGATTTTGAGAGCAGTCTCACACATTGAGCTGCGGAGCGTGTTTGGATTCAAGAAGTCAAGGACAATGTCATAGCACCCTCAGGGTGATGCTCACCCCGAGATATTTAACAGGACATTGTTAGACTTACTGGGGACTCTTGATGCCAAGAAAAGGAGCAATGGAAGTCAGCATTTTGGACACTTGGTTAAACTCTACACAGAATGAAGCCACTGGCTACCTGTCATACCATTTAATGTTCGGACACAAAGTGAGATTATCTGTGGATCTTTGGTTTGGAATCTCTAGTGAGGACTTTCCACGGAAAACTTCTCATGTTAAGTAAGAAATGCAAAAAGCTTATGAACTAGCAGTGTTTTTAGCTAGAAAACAAAACCAAAAAAAAGAGATACCATCAAAAGATTAAATTTTCTCAACTGATGCCTGGAGATGGAGTTCTAATAAGAAATTTAGGACTGCAATGGAAGCATAAGTTGGCCAACCACTGGGTTTCTACACCTGCTGTAGTAGTAAGTCAGATGCCAAATTTGCCAGTTTTTTAGTTGAAACCAGTAAATAGAAATGGTCCTGTAAAAATTCTCCATCAGAATTATCTTTTACCTCCAAGACAGGGAGTACACATTGACCCAGAGTCTGACGTAGAACCTACTCCTAGTAAAAGAACTCTGCAAAGGAGATGAAGAAAAGAAAAGAAATAAGCTGAAGATAAGTCAGCCAATAGTATGGTTTCAATGGAAAGATAAAGAGAAATCTGTAAAAGAGGAACCAAATGAATCCATTAAATACTGCACAGACTCAGTTGAGGAAATTGGAATGTAGTATGATTTACCTTATGAAAACCTCCCAAGAGAAGTTGATGAAGAGATGTCAGAGCTTTTCAGAACAGATCTGGGTAAAGTGGAGAATACAACCACTGGATAACCATAGCGAAAAGGGAATGGACAACAATATAATTGAAGGTGAAGCCTGGTCTAGTCAGAGGACAGGGGAAACGGAGTTGCAGAAAGGAACGAATGATAGATAAGACAATTCATCTCAAAGTAAACATGAAAAGTCATGAGAAAATACCCAAACTGATGAAGTAGTGACTGAGAGATAAACTATTAAAGGCTGAAGAAATGGAAACGGAGATAAGAAGATCTCAGAGTCAGGAAGCCTCCAGATAGGCTGGCCTATGACACAACTGGAAATCAGAGTGTTATGTCAATCACAATGGAGAGATATGTAACACCCTTTTACAAATGGGCTGGAGGTCCTGTGATCTCTTACTTCATTTGAACGCTCTCAGCCGTATGCCTGAATACTGTCAGACCGTAAGTCTGAATGTAACTGTTATTGTTACTGAGTATAAGTGTGTTATTATAATGGGTTTGATAGGTCCCAAAGGTTTAGTCATGAGGACAAGCCTATTTTGGTGTGGGGGAGGGGTGGCGAATGTATTACCCTGGTTTAAGACCATGCTTTAGCATTTTATTTTCTGCAGATCTTCTCAAAATGCAAACCTTAAAAAAGTGGTCCTTTAGTTAGATTATACAATCGAATATTACATTTTAGCCGTTTAAAATAAAAATTGAGTTGATTAAATTAGGTATGCTGAATTAGCCAATAGGATTTGTCTTGTTAGGACTTTGGCCAGTAAGATGACCGGGAAAAGAACAGGTAGCCATTTGCTACAGAAAGCACTGGACCAGAGGAAAGAAAATGAACAACAAACAGGGTGGAAGAAGATGGTGAAATGCTCACAGAAATGGACAGATACAGAAGTCATCATTCTTCCCATGCACTGTAGAGTTGTGTTGCTGTTACTTTGTATTCACAGTTATAGTTAACTCATTATGAGCCTACGGTGAGAGGGTTACACATACAAGGCTGCTTAGCAAGAGAAGAACCCATGGAATTACAGGGGAGTTACTAGCATGGGTGGAGCATTGGCTGGTTGGCAGAAAACAGAGACTGGGAATAAAGGGATCCTAATCTGGTTACCAGTGGAGCTCCACAGGGGTCAGTGTTGGGACTGCTACTTTTTACGATGTACGTCAATGATTTGGACTACGGTAGTAATAGATTTGTGGCTAAATTTGCCGATGATACAAAGGTACAGTACGTGGAGGAGCGGGTAGAGTTGAGGAAACAGAGAGCCTGCAGAGAGATTTAAGATAGTTGAGGGGAATGGGCAAAGAAGTGGCAAATGAAATACAATGTTGGAAAGTGTATGGTCATGCACTTTGGTGGAAGAAATAAACAGCAGACTATTATTTAGATTGGGAGAGAATTCAAAATGCAGAGATGCAAAGGGACTTGGGAGTCCTTGTGAAAGATACCCTAAAGGTTAACCTGCAGGTCGAGTCGGTTGTGAAGAAGGCAAATGCAATCCATTTCTAGAGGTATAGAATATAAGAGCAGGGATGTAATGTTGAGGCTCTATAAGGCACTCATGAGACCACACTTGGAGTTCTGTGTGCAGATTTGGGCTCCTTATTTTAGAAAGAATATACTGACATTCAAGAAGGTTCAGAGAAGATTAACGAGAATGATTCCGGGAATGAAAGGGTTCCCATATGAAGAACGTCTGGCAGTTCTTGGGCTGTATTCCCTGGAGTTCAGGAGAATAAGGGGGGATCTTATAGAAACATTCTAAATGTTAAAAGGCCTGAACTGATTATTTCCCATGGTAGGGGATTCTAGGATAAGAGGGCACGACTTCAGGATTGAAGGACGTCCATTTAGAACCAAGATGCAGAGAAATTACTTTAGTCAGAGGGTGGTAAATCTGTGGAATTTGTTGCTACAAGTGGAGGCCAAGTCATTGGGTGTATTTAAGGCAGAGATAGATAGGTTCTTGATTAGCCAGGGTATCAAAGGGTATGGGGTGAAGGCAGGGGAGTGGGGATGACTGGAAGAATTGGATCAGCCCATGACTGAATGGCGGAGCAGACTCGATGGGCTGAATGGCCTACTTCTGCTCCTATATCTTATGGTCTAATATTAACAGTACATAAGGTAAGCTTTTAACTGTACCTTGGTATACATGACAATAATAAACCAATACCAATTTTATTCCCCCATATTGTCACCAAGTGCTCCAGATCCTACGCCTGTAATTACTAATTAACCCACCATTGTCAGTAAGTGGGAGGAAACTGAAGCATCTAGGGTGTGGGGAGAGATGGCACCCATGTCCCATCACAGAAGGAACGTGCAGACTCCATACAGACAGTGACAGAGTTGGCACCAGACCCAGATCTCTGGTACTAGAACTCACAAAGGTCACCTGTCAGATGATTGCATTTGTTACTTTAATGACCAGAAGATCTATTTTATTGAACTGGAAGGAGACCAATCGTCCTACTACATTCCAATGGTTTTCCCAAACTATAGTATGTTTAAATTTAGAAAAAAATAGAAGTGATATTTTTGATCCTTTGGTTAAATTTGAAGAAACTTGGAAACCATTTATTCAACATTTTCATATGATGTAATTTGACCTTTCCGAATCCTCCTTATTAACTTAAAATATACGCATAGTGGAGCCAAGTTGACGACGTTACTGAACGTGTTCGATTTAAGATATTGGTCTAGCCTTGCTTTGTTCCCTTTGCTTTTTTGGGTTTAGTATTTAGTTTTTTTTTCTTTTTTTGGGGGGGGGGGTTTCTTTGTATTCTTTTTTCTTTTTATTTCTCTTTTCTTTATGATTAATTACATTGTGAGTTTGGAAGTCTATTATACCTGCGTTATCTGAAATCTTTTCTGTATATGTTTATTAACAATAAGATTATTCCAATCTCTTTGTATCAACATTGTTATTTTTTTTATAATTTTGAAAAAATTAATAAAAAGATTTAAAAAGAAAAGAAAGAACAAATGTCTGGGGCTGGTGCCCTGTTGGGGAAAGGACTGAGATGTCCTCCTGGGATCAGACTGCCTCATGCAAGGTGTCAGCTCTGGTGGGGGGTTCTGAACCCCGAGCTGGAAAGGGCCACGGTGGACATACAGGAAGAAACAGGCCTGAACACAGGATACAGACTCACTGAACAGCTCCCAGCTCCTGTTCTCAAATGCAAATGCAATGCTGGCATACGTTTCAAGAGGACTAGAATATGAAAAACAAGGACGTAATGCTGAGGTTTCATAAGGCATTGGTTGGATGCTATATGGAGCATTCTGAGCAATTTCAGGTCCCATATCTAAGAAAGGATGTAATGAGATTGAAGAGGGTTTATGAGAACCCTCTTTACCGGGAATTAAAGAGTATGAAGAGTATTTGATGCTCTGGACCTGTATCGCTGACGTTCAGAAGAATGAGGGAGGATTTCATTGAAACTAATCAGATATTGAAAGAGCTCAATACAGTGAACAGATTATTTCCAATAGTGGGAAAATCTATGACCAGAGGGCACAGCCACAGAGGAGAACAGTGTCCCTTTAGAACAGAGACAAGGAGGAATTTCTTTAGCAAAAGGGTGGCAAATCCGTGGAATCCATTACCACAGATAGCTGTGGAGGTTAATAGGTCATTAAGTGTGTTTAAAACGAAGATTGATAGGTTCTTGACTGGTAAGGGTGTGAAAGCTTATGGAGGGGGGCCAGCTGGTGGCGCAATGACATCAGCGCCGGACCCAGGAGCAGAGGTTCCCGGGTTCAAACCCAGTCGGGTCCGCTCCCGAGTACGCTTTCCATCTGTGCCGGGTTGAGTGTCGAGATCACAACTCGACCTCATAAAATAAAGGGAAAATACTGCGGAAATGTCTGTGTGAGGAGTGGCGCGCCACACAGTCTCTCTCTCTCTCTCTTGCTCCGCGCCTTGTAAAAGTCATGAAAAAGACATCATCATGGACGCACGACACTGACACACACGCAGGCACATGCCAAAAAAAAAGAGAAAGGAAGGTTATGGGGAGAAAGCAGGAGAATGGGGTTGATAGATCAGCCAAGATTGAATAGTGGGGCAGATTTGACATACAAATGGTCCTATGCCTTACGGTTTTAGTGGCCCTGGCCCCACAGTGAGAACATTACATGCACTGACAGGTCTCTGAGGTGACTTCAATATTCCTCACATACTTCACTTCCTGAAAAAGGGGTGATTTTACCTGCAACAGGGAGACAGGAGCTGGTCTGAACACACCATCCAAAGACCCCCGGTGCTTGTGGGGGCTGCGCCCGGCTCTGACCAAACACCAGACAGGACTGGCAGTCCGAGAGGAGGCTCGCCAGGCCCAGACAGCCCACGTGGGGACACTGTGGAGAGAACAGGCCAGCCATGACCAAACCATGCATACCAGAGGCAGAACACCCCTTCCATGACCGAACCATGCGCACTGGAGAAAGAACACGTCATCTGTGACCAAGCCAGGCACACCGGGGACACACCACCCACGACCGACCCATGCACACTGTGGATCCACACCGTGACCAAAACAACCCACATGCACCTTGGAGAGAACACGCCATCCATAACAACCCTCAAACTTTTTGAAAATTTCAATTGTTTGTAAGACAGAATCTGCCCCACATACACCATGCTGGCTGGCCCTAACACTCACGCTGCTCCACCAGTCACGGCTGGATTCTTTCCCCCAACCCCACTCTCCCATTTCCCCCTGTAACCCTTAACCCCTTAATCCATCAGAACCATTCAATCTCTGCCTCAAATACACCCAACGATTTGAACTCTGTGGCAACAAATTCAACAGACTCACACTCCCCGCGCCACCCCCCCGACAACTAAAGAAATTCCTCATCTCAGTTTTAAAGGAACATCCCCTTACTCCAAGGCTGAACTCTCAGACTCCATACTCTCTCACAAATGGAAACACCCTCTCTATGTCCACTTTATCTAGGCCCGTCAGCATCTCATCCTTCTGTACTTCACTGAGTACAGGCTGAGAGACGTCAAATACTCCTCCTATTGTCAATGCTTTCATTCTGGGATCACTCTTGTGAGCCCCCCCCCCCCCCCGCCTTCCCCACCCCCGAACCCTCCCCAGGGACAGCACATCCTTCCTTAGATACAGGGCCCAAAATTGCTCACAAATATTCCACATGCAGTCTGACCACTGCCTTACAGTGCACCCTTGCATTGATTCTCGTCATCTAAGCCCCTTGTTGTCGCAGCATACACTGTGGAAGTTTGAGGCCTCCCACTACAACAACCATGTTGCTTTCACATCTTTCCATAATCTGCTTTCACATTTGCTCCGCTCTCCCCCACTGGCTATTGGGAGGGCTAAGTATAAACCCCTCTGAGAGCTTACACCTTTCCTATTCCTGAGCTCTACCCATACCACATCAGTGGACAAGCCCCCCAGGACATCCTCTCTGAATACAGCTGTGACATTCTCCCTGTCCAATCAAGCAACTCCCTCAATTCTTTCACGTCCCTCTCTATTACACTAAAACCCCCCAGGAACGTGGAGCTGCCAGTCCTGTCCCTCTCTGTAATGGCCACAACACCATAGCTCCACATAGTAATCCAGGCCCTAAGTTACCCGTAATGCTCCTTGCATTGAAATAAAGTAAAGGCATCTGTTAGTTTTGCGAGACCATGGATCTGCGCCTAGAAAGTCTCCACTCTCCAGGGCGCAGGCCTGGGCAAGGTTGTACGGAAGACCAGCAGTTGCCCAGGCTGCAAGTTTCCCCTCCCCACGACACTGATGTCCAAGGGAAGGACATTAGGACCCATACAGCTTGGCACCAGTGTCGTCGCAGAGCAACGTGTGATTAAGTGCCTTGCTCAAGGACACAACACGTTCCCTCGGCTGGAGCTCGAACTCACAACCTTCAGATTGCTAGTCCAATGCCTTAACCACTTGGTCACATGCCCACTCATTGAAATAAAACACACATTAACCCATCAGTCCCAGTCACCCTTCCTTCAGAATGAACTAACCCAACATCAACCTTCCATCAACTCCTCTACTCAGTGTCAAAGAGCACTACGGAACAGAAACAGGCCTTTTTGGCCCATCTAGTCCATGCCAGCCCAGTCTTTTGCCTAGTCCCATCTACCTGCAGCTGGATCATACCCCTCCATATCCCTCAAATCCAAACTTCTCATAAACACGCATCTACACTTCCAATGGCAGCTTGTTGTACACTTGCCCCACCCTCTGACTGAAGGCATTTCCCCCTCAGATTACCCTTAAATATTTTACCTTTCACCTGAACCTATGACCACAAGCTCTAGCCTCATCCAACCCTCCCCCCTCCCCAGAAAAAGCCTGCTTGCATTCTATCAATATCCCTCATAATTTTGTATGGCTCTATCGAATCTCCCCTCAATCTCCTGTGCTCCACTCGCTGCGACTTCAGCTCACATTCACACCACCTGAAACGTCAGGGTAACCCTCTCAGACGGCACTAGCAAAAAGCTCTGCAACCGTATTGGTCATCCTTCTTGTACAGGTTCCACTCACCCAGGAAGAGAGCCCAGTGATCCCTGTACCTGAAGACCCTGCCTCCTACACCAGCTCCTTAACCATGGGGGAGAGAGAGTGGGAGGGGGGAAACGTGAAAACTCCACCAACAGACAGCACCCGAGGTCAGGGCTGCACCCACTAACCCAACACAGGTCACACTTCTCCCCCACCCCTCCACACAAACCCCAACACTCACTGTGCTGGGAGCCTGGTAAGTCTGACATCCCAACTGACACCACACACATTCGGGGTCCTTGCTGCAGGACGTCTCCTCTCCGTACAGTGAGCAGTAGTCCAAGTGCACCTGTGGGGAGGGGGAGGCACAGGGAGTGGGATGGGGAAGGAAGAAGGAGCGGAGAGTGGGTTTTTTTTTTTGTGGGGGGGGGGGGAAGAGTGGTGGAGACAGAGACAGGGTCAGCAGGTGCTGGTACCAGTTCCCCAGTCAAACCATGGCCACAGGCAACCTCGTACAGAGAGGGCACTCACCACTGCTCAGTGCTGGCCCTCCCAGCCCACTTGGGCACAGAAACAAACAGCTCTGGGCATTGGGGCTACAGACTGTTCACCCTGTACACAGGACAAACCCTTCTCCCCCACTGCCATGACACCCACGTGGGTTGCTGCATCATCTGTGTCTGAGAGTCCTGAGGGAGGTCCTCAAGTCAGCCCACATACCTCTTTCCATATCCCCCCCCCCAACAATATGGCCTCCCACCTAGCCTTCTCCCTGCCCACTCCCCATCCCCTCATACACCTCTCCCAATCTAGCCAAACAATACTCCACACCCACCTCCCTATTCTCCTCCTCCCACCTTCCCGCCTCCTCCGCTCTGGCCAACCCCGTCACCCAGCCCACCCTTCCCTGCCCAGGGAAGCCCAGCCTCTCTCGGGACCTCTGCTGCCATCTCCCAGGGACACTGCCCTCCCCCCGCTCCCCTCCCTAGCCCCGGTCGACACTCACGTTCTGCACCAACACCTGCGACACAAAGATGGGAACCTTGTAGGCCACCAGGTCAGCAAGGGGCCGCCCGCTGAAGCCCCCCGCCATCAGCAGGACGTTCCCGTTCATCAGTGCAGCCACGTGGGCGTAGCGTCCCCGGAGTGACCGGTTCTCCCAACCTGCAGAGACACACACAGGCAGGACAGGTTCAGAGACCGCTGTGGGCACCCCTGCCTCCATGACTTTCCCTTCCATCATCCAGAGCTAGGCTGTGCAGCAGACACTGCCGCAGATGTTTGCTCTGTCACCTCCAGACTGGACAGTTCATATCACATTTTTCAAAAATCCACACACTGAAACACTCAGCAGGTCAGGTAGCGTCTGTGGGGAGAGAACCAGGGCTGCCAAATTGGTTTATTATTGTCACCTTTACCGAGGGACAGTGAAAGTTTAGTCTTGCACAGTGCTCACACAGGTCAGATTATCACATAGTGCGTTGAGGTAGAACAAGGTAAAACAATAACAGAATGCAGAATAAAGTGTAGCAGCTACAGAGATAGTTCAATGCAGGTAGACTATAAGGTTTTAGATCATAACAAGGTAGATTGTGAGGTTAATCTCATCATACTAGGGATCTGTCGATAGTCTCATAACAATGGGGTAGAATCTGTCCTTGAGCCTGGTGGTACATGGGAGGGGAGAAGACAGAATGTCCAGGGTGGGAGGGGTCTTTGATTACACTGGCTGCTTTACCAAGGCAGCGATATCCTGGCCTCCAGGTCAATCTGATCAGGAAAATGGAGACAGTCCCTCCGGCCCACCCAGTCTGTGCTAACCAACCACCTCCTGTTTATAGTCATTCCCATTCCATTCTCCCCATCACCACAACCCCAAGATTCCATCCTTCACTCACACACTGAGGTGGGTGGGGGCAGCTTACAACAGTTGATTAATCCACCGATGCCACACCTCACTGGGACAAGGGGGCGAACCATTGCACTGGGGGGGGGGGCTTTTACCTTCTCTCCTCACAGACAGCGGCAGAGGATGGGGCTGACCCTGAGCTCTCCAGCAGCGAGACACTGGCTCTACCACTGCGCCCAGCATCACCTCATTTTCCAAAATGAGACGAGGGCTTCAGCAATAGAGGGAGCAGAAAGAGAGCTTAATCATGTGGTGCCATGACAACAATGAGCAGGTCACTGACTTTAGAAAGGGGGGGGTGGTGCACATCCTCCTGTCTACATCGACAGTGCTGAGGTCAAGAGGGTTCAGAGCTTCACCAACAACCTGCCCTGGTCCAACCACGGAGATATTATTGCCAGGAAAGCTCACTAATGCCTTGCCTTCCACAAGACGCTGATGAAATCTGGCTTGCTCCTGTCGACCGTTACCAATTTTTTTACCCTGTCTGGATGATTCACAGCTTGGGCATAGCGTCCCTGGCATAGTTGCAACGGCTCTGGCCATGGCCACGAGGAACTGCAGAAGTGAGGATTCAGCTCAGCACATCATTGAAAGCAGCCTCTCCATAGACTCAGTCTACACTATGGCCTCGGTAAAGCAACTCACCCCACACATTCTCTCTTCTCCTCTTTCCCTCCTGGCAGAAGATACAAACGCCTGGAAGTGTGTCCCACCAGGCTCAAGGACTATCAAACTGTTCCTAATACGATAAATTGGACTTTTAAACTAACATACCTTGTTATAAGACCTTGCACCTTACTGTTAGCACTTCCAAGTTCATGTTTAATTGTCGACTAACCATACGTGAACACCCATGAGTACAGCCAAACAAAACAGCGTTACTCCGGGTCCGAGGTGCCAGAGTAACAAACACAGTACCAACATTCACACATAGCACAAGACACATATTGCACATATAACACAGCACATGCAAGATATCAGTAAAATACTGCCATACAAAAGAAATTTAGTCCAAGACCTTGAGTCCATGAATGTTGCAGCAGTCGCAGTCGAATTCAATATAGCTTGTCATCTGCTGAGTAAACACTGGGGGGCAGCACTGATTGCAGCTTTAATCGCCGCACCACACCGTCTTTGGTGGAGTGCACTGACTCCACCACCTCTCTCCCGAGCAGCAGTACTGATTGCAGCTTTTATCGCCGTACCACACTGCCTTTGGTGGGGTGCACTGACTCCACCACCTCTCTCCCGAGCAGCAGTACTGATTGCAGCTTTTATCGCCGTACCACATTGCCTTTGGTGGAGTGCACTGACTCCAATGCCTCTCTCCCGAGCAGCAGTACTGCAGCTTGAGGC
This sequence comes from Mobula birostris, assembly GCF_030028105.1. Classification (NCBI taxonomy): domain Eukaryota; kingdom Metazoa; phylum Chordata; class Chondrichthyes; order Myliobatiformes; family Myliobatidae; genus Mobula; species Mobula birostris. Next base: position 487,395 of record NW_027275875.1, read on the forward strand.
CTAGTCCTTGCTACGACAGAGGCCACGCAGCTTCCCCTGCCCTCCGCCAATAAATCGGTGAATCGAGCTTGCAGCACTCCACATTAACAATGTCCAACGGGGTCTTGCAATCACAAGAAAAGTGACCAAAACGATCACCCGCTGTTAGACTGCACTGACGCCTCTCTGACGCAGGCAGCAGCTCAATCGCACCAAGTCCAGCTCCCTCAGTTTCCTCGCCAATAAGCAACTTGCTGATGGTGGCGGGGGGTCGACCTGCAGTACTTGAAGTTTTTAATGTCCAGCAAGGTCTTGCAATCATAAAAAAATAAGTTTAAAGAAGACAATAACACCTTTGGTTGACCCTGTAGAAGCCGCTGCAGTCGAACATGCCACCATTTTACTGCAAATCCCATTTCTCTGCAGCTGTTACATATTATCCTGCATTGTCATCATTTTTATTTTGTTCTACCTCAATATACCATGTAATGATTTGATCTGTACGAACAGTATGCAAGCTTTTCACTGTACCTTGGTAAATCTGACAATAAATGGCACTACACTCCCCAGTATGACATCGAAACGCACTCTGACATTGCCTGTGTGCCAAAGGAAAGCAGCTGCCACTATCCACGCAGTATCCCTGGTTCCAGCAAGACAGACCAGCAGCTGGGTTCCAACACACAGCAGGAGGCAGCGTGGTTATCAGATCCCCGCAGTGCGTTTTATGGTGGAGAGCTGAGGAAACTTCACTCAATATCTGACCCAAGTCAAGATGAAGTCTCGATCCGAAATGCCAACTGTTCAATTCCTTCCGCAGGTGCTGCTTGACCCAATGCCCAGTTTGGTTTTCTCCCCCTCTCCGTGCTGACCAGCTCTGGAACTGTCTGAAGGGCAATCCACAGAGCTTCTGAACACAAGAGATTCTGCAGATGCTGGAAATCTTGAGCAACAGACACATAACGCTGGAGGAACTCAACAGGTTAGACAGCATCCATGGAGTTGATGTTTCTGCCCTTTGCTTCCCAGTCCTGATGAAGGGTCTTGGCCCTAAACGTCACCTTTTTATTCCCCTCCGTTAACGCTGCCTGACTTGCAGAGTCCTTCCAACATTTTCTGTGCACTGCATGGAAATGTTTCCCTCCATTTTGTCACAGACAGGGGAGTCAAACGCTTAAGGGCACAGATTTAAAGTGAGACAGGCAAGATTGAAAGGGGAACCCGAGGAGGGCGCTGGGTACACAGCGGAAGTGACAACGGTGAGTACAATTACAACATTTAAGTGTTTGGGCAGGTACAAAAACCAGGAAAGGTTTAGAGCAGGGGTTCCCAACCTGGGGTCCACGGACTTGGTGAATGGTATTAGTTCACAGCATAGAAAAGGTTGGGAACTCCCTGATTTGAAGGATATGGGCCAAAAGCAGGCAAGTGGGAGGGGACATCGATCAGCATGGATCAGTTGGGCTGAAGGAGCTGTTTCCCTGCTGTGTAGATTGAATACAGGTCGACCTTCTATAATCCGGCACCACTGGGACCTGAGGAGTGCCGGATTAGTGACAATGGCGAACTACAGAAGGATCACATTAAGCAATAGCTAACTGCCTCATCATACCTTTAAAATACCAAAGGATTCAAAGGTTCATTTAATGTCAGAGAAATGTATACAATATACATCCTGCAATGCTCTTTCTTCGCAACCATCTACGAAAACAGAGAAGTGCCCCAAAGAATAAATGACAGTTAAATGTTAGAACCCAAAGTTCCCCCCCATTCTCCCCTCCCTCCCGCGCGTAAGCGGCAGCCAGCAACAATCTCCCCTCCCCACCGGCAATAAAATAAAGCATACCCGCTACCAGCACTCAAGCGTGAGCTAAGCGATAGCAAAGACACAGACTTGCAGTTACCCCAAAGACTGCATTGCACTCGTAGTTACTGAGGGAATCCTTGTTAGTTTCTTTTCCTCCGCTTAGTAATAGGCTTAAATTCAGCGGGTCACCAGGCCTGATCTGAGGTCGTAGGCAGGAGAGAACAGAACGCCGGCCGGGCAATGCCGGAGGGCACTGCACGACTGCCGAAAGGCGGGCGAGAAGGCGGACCAACCCAGCGCACGCCAGTTCCCCCGCTGCAGGCAAGTGAGATGCAAATGATATTAATAAATGCAGGAAAACAAGCAGGAATCACCTGTCTGTGCTTACAAGAGCGCACCAACACATGAACAGATCTAGCGCAACCAAAACAATGCGCAGCTGATTGATACAGTGGCACGGAAAATTTGAAATTACAGTTGCGCAGAAAATTAGAAATCAGTGCGGATTATCGAAGAACCGGATTACAGGTAGTCAGACTAGTGAATGTCAGCCCGCACTACTTTCTGTAACACAGTGCAGGCCTCCCAGTGTAGGGAGGCCAACACATATCCGAGGGCCATCCATCATCTGCCTCTGGCAGTGGGAGATCAGTCATCCTTACCATCTCCGGAGCTGATGAGCAAACCAAGCTCCTCGCCGGACACCCACTGGTGGCAGCCCAGGTGGTAGAAGTAGACCCTGTCGTCGTAGCATTTCTCCTCCTGGTAATGAATGTGAACATTCCCACCTACACCACAAGGGGGATAGGGTCAGACCGGAGCAACCTCCCACTCCCCGAGGCGTCACCCAGCGCCCTGCACCCCACGGCATCACCCAGCGCCCTGCACCCCACTGCACCTGCTCCCCAAGGCGTCACCCGCCACCCCGAGAAGTCACCCATTCTCCTCCCCGAGACGTCACTCGCCCTCCTGCTCCTCTGAGGGTCCCAAATCTGCCCCCTGGGTTCACACTCACACCCCGAATGAGACCCTCTCCTGCCAAGGGCCACAGAGCTGCCCCACCACACAGTCACGCTACGACCAGTGGAACGGCCCTGACTCACCATACACCACCATGTAGTTGCCGATGAGGGTGGCGGAGTGAAAGGCCTGCTCCCGTGGGCTGGCAGCCGAGGGACGAGACTTCAAGGTGCTCCAGTAGCGCTGGTCTACGTGGAAGGCGTGTGTTGTATTCGTCCGGTAGCTGAACCTGTGGGAGAGACAGCAGCGCTGTGAAATCCCCGAAGTTGGGCAAGTGCTGGGGAATGCTGCGGCAGAGCGCTGGAGGCAGTGGGCCAAAGGGTGGAGAGCCCATGGGGGCTCAGATCGAGGCCCTTTGACCCATCATGTCGATGCTCAACACCTGAACTGATCCTGCTCACCAGCACCTGGTATGCAGTCTCGTCCACCTCATAGATTCTGAGACAGATATTGCATGACCCACCCTCCACCACCACACTATTGGCAGCACACTCCCAATTTGAAGCCTCCCTCCCCACCCCACCCCCAGGGAAGGTATGGTGGTTCAGGTCCCCTCCGAATCCCTTTCCCTTGACCCCAAGCCTGTGCTTCCTGCCAACAGACCCCTCTGCCAAGCAGCGAGGAAACTGAACAGACTCAGAGTGTCAGGCAGCATCTGTGGAGAGAAATGGACGGTCGACCGCAATCAGCCTGCCCACGCACCATCCCTCACAATCACGTGCCAGTTCTTGCCCTAGTCTTCCCCCTCCACTCTCTCGACCCATAGAAGACTGTTAACCTGTCCATTTAGGGTCACTGAACAATGCGGAATGGATACAGGCCCTACGGCCCAACTGATCCCTGCCAACCCTACAGTCCTAATTTCCTTCATTTGACCCATACTCCTCCCAGTGCTTCTTAAATGTACCTGCCTCAACGATTTCCTCAGGCAGCTCGTTCCCTATACTCGCACCTCTGGGTGGAAAAAGTTGCTCCTCAGGTCCCTATTAAAACTATAGCCTCTAGTTTTGGGTTCCCATAACTTGGAGAAAAGATCTACGCCTCTCATCATTTTAACTACTTCTATAAGGCCTCATTGTCCCAGTTTCCAAATGGTCAACGTTGGATGAACTCAGCAGGTCAGGCAGCATTCCACATCCTCCCACCACCCCCCAGAGGCTACCCGAGTTCCTCCAGCATTGCATTTGTATAGAAGCTCCAGCTTGTAGTTTGTTTTATCAATTTGGCAGAGGCATGCAAAATGATAAGTGGCACACACAGTAGAAAGAGTGAACAGCCAGCGCAGCAGCAACCAATACAAGGGGGTGTCACGATTAGTACAGCACTATTACAGCTGGGAGCATCAGAGTTCAAAGTTCAATTCCAGCGTCTTCCATAAGCAAGTTTGTATGGTCCATCCTGTGCACGTGTGGCTTTCCTCTGGGTGTCCTGATTTCCTCCCACAGTCCAAAGACGAACTAGTTAGCAGGTCTCTTGGTCGTTGTAAATTGACCCGTGATTAGGCTAGTGTTAAATTGGTGTGTCGCTAGGCAGCATGACTCCAAGGACCAGAATGTCCTATCCCAAGCTGTACATCTACGTAATTTCATTTTTTTTAAATGAAGAGAACATGCTTCAAAAAGTGATTGGAGAAAAGGTACAGGGGATGTCAGAGGTAGGTTGTTTTTTTTTAAAAGAGTGTGGCAAGAACACGAAATGCACTGTAAGGGATCTTTAAGAGACTCCTAGAAAGACACATGGATAAAGGAAAGACAGACAGCTACATGGAAGGGAAGGGTTAGATTAATAGTGAAGTCGGTTAAAAGGTGGGCACAGTATTGTGGGCTGAAGGGCCTGTACTGTTCTGTCCTGCACCTGCAGTTTTCTTATTCAGTTTAAAGTTTGATGGCCACAGGCAGGAATGACTTCCTATGACGCTCTGTGTTGCATCTCGGTCGAATGAGTCTCTGGCTGAATGTACTCCTGTGCCCAACTAGTACATTATGTAGTGGATGGGAGACATTGTCCAAGATGGCATGCAACAATGTCTCCCATCCACTACGTAATGTACTGGGTGGGCACAGGAGTACATTCAGCCAGAGACTCATTCCACGGAGATGCAACACAGAGTGTCATAGGAAGTCATTCCTGCCTGTGGCCATCAAACTTTACAACTCCTCCCTTGGAGGGTCAGACACCCTGAGCCAATAGGCTGGTCCTGGACTTATTTCCTAGCATAATTTACATATTACTATTTAACTATTTATGGTTTTCTTACTATTTAATTATTTATGGTGCAACTGTAACGAAAACCAATTTCCCCCGGGATCAATAAAGTATTACTATGACTATTTTCTTATTAATCACCTCATAACGTTGTCCCCTTCTGTCAGGGTCCCCTCAGTCCCCTTTGCTCCAGCGAGAGCAGACCCAACCTATCCAGTCTCTTCACTTAACTGGAACCCTCTGTCCCAGGCAACGTCCTGGGGTGTCCCCTCTGCACCCACCTCCTTCAGTGTGACCAGAACTCTGGAAACGATGGCAGACCCTCCCCCATGTAACATGGGACAGGCTCTCACTGGAGGGTGGGAAATGCATCTACCGCCCCTTACCTTGGGGAGATTCGGTGGCCTCCGTGGATGAGCAGCATACGCGAGGCGGGGTGGAAGACCATGGAATGTCCGGCCACAGCCGGGCTCTTCCCTCCCGTGGGAATCACCTCCTCCCAGACCCAGCGCTCCAGGTGGAAACGGAACATGGCAGCACTGAAGCGGTCCTCATCAGTCCGTCCTGGGGGAGAGAGGGAACAGGAAGTGTTACAAGGCAGGGTGTGGGATTTTGTTTATTTATTATTCATTGAGATACAGCGAAGAACAGGCCCTTCCAGCCACGCCCAGTGACCCCCCCCCCCGATTTAACCCTTCACAATCACCAATAAACCTACCACCTGGTACATCTTTGGACTGTGGGAGGAAACCAGAGCACACAGAGGAAACCCACGTGGTCACAGAGAAGACCCTTACAGATGACATTGAGTTAAACTCCGAACTCCAGCGCCCTGAGCTGTACAAGTTTTCCACGACGCTACCGAGACAGGAAGTGGGGGGGGGGGGGGAGAGGATTATGTGGCAGATCACAGGGTTGAGGAAATGGAGTCAGAACATTACAGGGAGATGGAAGGAACAGAGTTTGGGAGGGGGAGGGGCAACATTACACTCACTCTCACTCCAGTCTCAGTCTCACCAACCAGTTCCACACCATCCTCTCGTTGCCTGATTCACATCCTGCTGCATAGGAGCTCCTGCCCTACTCCCCCTACCCCCAACCCACTCCCCTTCCCTCTCCATCCCAGAGACCATTGTCATCCAACCCCACACTCACCTCCGAAGACGTACAGCTCCTGCCCCACCACAGCCGCTGCATGCGCGGCTAGCCCCGGGGGGGCCCGCGCACTGCGAGGCCGCAGCAGCCTCCATCGCTCAGGACCCGGCTCGTACAGCCACACATCGTTGGCCAGGGCGCCGTCCTGCAGCTGCCCACCGAACACCACCATTCCTCCCCGCCACTCCACCGCACTGTGAGCGTGCCGGGCCGCCTGTGCAGGGAAGGAAGGAGAGGAACTCAGTCCCCGGGATTGTGTGCCACTGCCACCAGTGGTCCCCAAAGGAGAGTGACCACCCCGCCCTCCCGCCTCAGCGCCCCAAGACTCAGCTCGGCCCCCGCTCCACCCAGTATCTTGGCCTGGTCACCTTTGGGCTCTGGAGTGAGGGGACCTGCGCAGAACAGTACACACTGCTTGTCACCTCCTCCCTTTCCACTTCTCCGGTGCTTCTGGACAGCCAAGCACGCCCACCACACTGGCACAGCAGCCACAAAGAGACCTGGGCAGGCTCAGCACATCACAGAAAGCAGACGCCCCTCTGCTCCTCTCAAAGCTGTGCCAACTAGAAAGCATCCTATCCAGATACATTACAGCTTGGCACGGCAACTGCTCTGCCTGAGACCACAAGAAAATGCAGAGGGTTGTGGACACAGCTCAGCACATCACAGAAACCAGCCTCCCCTCCATGGGTTCTGTCTACATTTCTTGCTATCTCTGTAAAGCAGTCTAATCCAATTTACTACCTCATCCTGAATGCCAAGTGACTGAACTTTCTTGACCAACCTCCCATGCGGGACCATGTCAAATGACTAGCTAAAGTCCATGTAGACAACATCCGCTGCCTTCCCTTCATCCACTTCCCTGGTAACTTCCTCGAAAAACTTTATAAGGTTGGTTAGACAAGACATGAAACCATGCGTCCTTAATTGGTCCATGTCTATCCAAATACTGATACATCAGGTCCCTTGAATAACTTCCAATAATTTTTCCACAACTGATGTCAGACTCACTGGACTATAATTTCCTGGTTTATGTTTAGAGCCTTTTTTAAACAATGGAACAACATTGGCTCTCCTCCAATCCTCTGGTACTTCTCCTGTCATTAAGAATATTTTAAGTTCTCCGCTAGGGCCCTGGCAATTTCTGCACTTGCCTCCCGTAGGGTCTGTGGGAACACCTTGTCAGGCCCTGGCAATTTATCCATCCTGATTTGCCTCAGAATAGCAAACACCTCCTCCTCTGTAAATTGTACAGGGTCCACAGAGTTGATGCCACTTTGCCTCACTTCTGTAGACTCTGTGTCCATCTCCCCAGTAAATACAGATGCAAAAGAATTATTTAAGATCTCCCCTATCTATTTGGTTCTACACATGGATTACCATTCTGGTCTTCCAGATGACCAATTTTGTCCCCTGCAATCCTTCTGCTCTTAACACAACTGCAGAATCCCTTAGGATTCTCCTTCACCTTGTCTGCTAGGGAAACCTCATACCTTCTTTTAGTCCTCCTGATTTTTTTCTTAAACGTTCTCTTACATTTCTTATACTCCATAAGTACCTCATTTGCTCCTACTTGCCTATACCTGCAATGCAGCTCATTTTTTCTCTTAACCAGGGCCTCAATATCACTTCGAAACCAAGATTCCCTACACCTTACCTTTTATTCTGACAGGCACATACAAGCTTTGTACTCTCAAAATGAAGGCCTCCCACTTACCGAGTACACCTTTGCCGGAAAACAGCCTGTCCCAATCCACACTTGCCAGATCATTCTGACACCATCAAAATTGGCCTTTCTCCAATTGAAAATCTCAACCTGTGGACCAGGTTGCATATTCACTTCAAAACTAATGGCATTGTGGTCACCGGATGCAAAGTGTTCCCCTAACGAACTTCTGTCACCTGCCCTGTCTCATTCCCCAATAGCAGATCCAGCATCACCCGCTCTGTTGTTGGGACTTCTATGTACTGATGAAGGAAACTTTCCTGAACACATGTGACAAACTCTGTCCCATCTAGTCTTCTTTCTTTCTTTTCAAATCTTTTTATTGTATATATAGGAAAAATAACATGAGTACATCGAAGTCACAACACTTACACTGCCTCAAAAAAAACCCATGATCTTAAAGATTGAAAACAAAATTTTGTGATAACAAAAAAAACCTACTGAGCAGAAAAGTGAGAAAAAAAAAAGAGAACCCATTAGGTGTACAACCCCGGAGCCATGCGTCAAACAAAAAGCTTCTAAAAATAAACATCAAACCACCAGCAAGAAAAGAAAATGTACTAAAAAAAATTTACAATTAGATCGTGGAAAAATTATATCAATTAACTCAAATGATAATAACAGGCAAATGAGCCCCATCTTTTCTCAAAATCAAATAAAGGTTCAAAGGTTCGACTTCTAATTTTCTCCAAACTAAGACATAGTATCACTTGAGAGAACCATTGTGACAAAGTGGGAGCTGATATATCCTTCCACTTCAACAAAATGGCCCTCCTAGCTATCAATGTAACAAATCCAATAACATGTTGGTCAGACACAGAAATACCATGAATATTTTGAGGGATTATTCCAAAAAGCACAGTTAATTTATTAGGTTGTAAATTAATTTTAAATGCTTTAGAAATTGTTGAGAAAACCGACTTCCAGAACTGTTCCAATATAGAACAAGACCAAAACATATGTGTCAGTGTAGCTATTTCACTTTTACATCTATCACCCATCTAGTCCTTTTACAGTATGGGAGTCCCAGGAAATACGTGGAAAGTTAAAATCACTTACTGTAACAAACTTAGATTTCTTGCAACAGCCTGTGATTTTTTTTTAACAAATTTGTTCCTCTAAACCCCTAGGACTGTTAGGTGGTCTATAATATAGCCCCATTAACGTGGTCATACCTTCCTTATTTCTCAGTTCCACCCTCACTAGACGAGTTTTCCAGTCTGTCCTGACAGAGCACTGCCGTGACATTTTCCCTGACTGACAATACCACCTCTCCTCCTTTAATCCCTCCTGATCTGTCACATTGAAAACAACGAAATCCCGGAATATTGAGCTGCCAGTCCTGTCTCTCCTGCAACCAAGTCTCACTATACTTTATACTTTATTGTCGCCAAACAATTGGTACCAGAATGTACAATCGTCACAGCGATATTTGATTCTGCGCTTCCCACTCCCTGGATTATAAATATTAAATATTAAAAATATTTAAAATAGTTTAAATTAGTAAATATTAAAATTTTAAATTATAAATCATAAATAGAAAATAGAAAAATGGGAAGGTAGTGCAATATCATAATTAATATCAATATCATAATTCCAAAAGTTGATCCATGCCCAGAGCTCATCTGCTTTTCCTACGATACTTCTTGCATTGAAACATACACAGCTCAGGACACTAATCACACCATGCTCAACCTTCTGATTCCTGACTTTGTCTGAGGACTTACCAACATCTGTCTCCACAACCTCACCTCCAACTGTTCTGGTACTCTGGTTCCCATTCCCCTTGCACCTCTGGTGCATAGTAACAAATAGGTACTTCTAAAATAAAGTTACTTTGCCCCTCAAGTTCTTTGAGATGAACAAAAACTGAACTATAAAATTGCTGCACCATCGCAGATTGTACAACTGTAGCCTAACATTCTGCTGTATTGCACTTGCCGGTGTTTTTATAGCATACCCTGGAGCTGATCACACTGATAAGATACGCTGGTGTATGTGACAATGAACTAATATGAACCAATCCCCTCCATGCGAGGCAGAGCTGTGACTTACCGGACAGGGGTCCAGAACAATCCTCTGCCACTGGTTGCTTGTGAAGTTGTACATAAGCAGGTCACCCAGAACCTGATTGAGGTCGGATCCTACAGTGGATGGAATGAAGAGAAACAAACTTGGACCCTTCTGTGTGTCCTGACCCGCCACCCTAAGATCAACCCCACGCCTGGGCAGTGAGGGGCGGGAGGAGAGAAACCCCAATGCCCCAATTACCAAACTGCAGAGATTGTCAGAGATGCTTTCTCAAGAGTCGCGGTTATGCAAACAGTCTGTGCTACACATGGCAGCCAAGACGTCTACCTAAGCCAGTCCCATTTACCCGATATCCCTCCAAACTTGTGGGGGTGGGGGGAAGACACGGTTCCTTGCGTTAGCCCATTCACCTGGGCGGTCTTCACCCACGGGGGTGGGAGGAGGGTCCTCCCCTCAGGGCAGCAAGTCCTGCAGGACAGGCCAGTAGATCACGTCAGAGGGTCATGGGCTCAGACAGCTCAGAACCAGGCACTTCGGCCCATCTCAGCAGTGCAGACATGTCTACCTGAGCCTGTCTTACTTGCTTGTATGTGGCCCACATCCCTTTAAAGTGGTTCCCCAAGGGTTCCCGACCTGGGCTCCTGGTATTGGTTCATAGCATAAAAAAGGTTGGGAACCTCTGCAAACCTTTCCTGCTTGTCGAAATACCTTTTAAATGCTGTTTTTCTACCTCAAAATGGAGGTAGCTCATCCCATAAAGTCCACTCTCTCGGTGAAAAGTTTGGCCCCCACCCTGAGGTTTCTATTCAATCTCTCTCCTCTAACCTTAATCCTGGGAAAAGATTGAAAATTCACCTTATCCATGCCCCTCATAACTTGATACACCTCAGTAAGATTGCACTCACTCTCTCACATCCCAGTGAAAGAAGTACCAACCTGCACAATCTCTCTCCACAACTTTGTCCCCCAGTTCCCAGCAACATCCTTGTAAATTTCTTCTGCATTCCATCCAGCTTAATAGCTTCTTTCCTGTGGCAGGGTGACCAAAACGGGTCCTGATGAACTCTGCTGTGGTCAGCCTCTGGATTTATAGGCAAAGCTGACTCTGTATCCAGCTCCATTTTCAGTTTTACACCGGACACTTCTATTGTGATCCACACAAAATACTGCAGGAACTCAGCAGGTCAGGCAGTATCTATGGAAAAGAGTATAGTTGACATTTCGGGCTGAACCCCTTCGAGCAGGTCTGGCTGCCTACTCTTTTCTATAGGTGCTGCCTGGCCTGCGAAGTTTCCCTAGCACTTTGGGTGCGTCGCTTAGATTTCCAGTGTCTGCAGATTTTCTCGTCTCAATAAAATGCATTTTGGCATAGGCGTCCTTATGCTGCTGGTGCTCCAGTACAATGTGGAGAGCAACGGAGACGGTGTCCTCAGTTGATTTGTTTGCCTTAAAGGTAAACTGATGCTGGTCCAGAGTAGCAGGGATGGCGTTCATTACATGGGACATAACCAGTCTCTCTGGGCAATTGCTGATTATAGGGGTGAGTGCAACCAGTCTGTTATTGACGCATTTCACTGGTGACCGCTCTGCGACTGGTATGATAGTCGATGCTCTGCGGGGCCCACAGCAAGGGCCAGGGAGAGGTCATACATTTCAGTAAAAACCTCTGCCAGCTGGTCAGTGCAGCCCCCGAGGACCCGCCCAGGCACGCCGTCTGGTCCAGCCACACTGTGTGAATACATCTTACCTCGTGTGTGCTCAGCGTCAGCGCTGTGTCTTGCTCAAGTGCCAGGCTTCATCACTGGGCCGTTGCTGTCCCTGCCAACCCGAGCAAAGACATTGTCTAGCTCCTCAGCTAGCGTGGCGTTCCTAATTCAGAGCAGGAGATCTTTCCTTTATAGTCAGTGATGGACCTGATGCCTTCCCACACGCCGTCGCGGGTTAGTGGTGTTATTGAGAAGTGTTTCTATCGATTGTTTGTATCTGTACTTGGCGGCTTTAATGGGCCTTTTAAGGCTGCACCTGTCTTGGCTGTGTGCTGCAGCGTCACTGGGTCTGTAAGCAGTATCCCAAGCCCGGAGCAGGTTCTGGATTTTGTTGTGCATCCATGGCTTCTAGTTCGGGAATACATGGGTGTTTTTGTTGCTGGTGACATTGTTTACTGTGTGGACTCTACACAGTATTTGATTTAGACCATGACCATGGTGGTACATGCCTCTAAATCATGCACTGCTTGACATGCAAGCTGTTTGAACCTGTGCACTCAAGGCAGTCCTGAAGCCGTGAGTCAGCTCCCTCACTGACTTGTGAATTGGTCATCTTACTACTTATCACTGGGCCTGTAGGCTGGTGCTAGAAATAAAGACAGGTGGCCAGACAACTCCAGATGGGGGCATGGATAAGTCCTGTATGCACCCACAACATTGGTGTAAATCTGGTCCAGTGTAAGTTACCCCTTGTGGGGCATTTCACACTCCAGCAAAATTTGAGGAATACTGTCTTAAGGTTGGCTTGATTGAAATCACTGGCCATCAGGCTGGGCAGGCAGTTGCTTCTTAACAACATCATACAGTTGTGAAAGCTAGCTTAGTGTCGGTTTGTGGTGGAATACAACCACTGTGAGAGAACTGTGAATCCTCTCAGCAGATGGAAAGGTCTGCACTTTAGAATGAGATATTCCAGGCTGGTACAGCAGTGACTCTCAGTGATGACAGAATTTGTGCACCAGGCATCGTCAATATGAATGCATAAGCCAGCGCCTGATTTCTTTCCAGATTCTTGCCCGCCGTCAGCCCAGTAGACCGTGAGGCTTGCTAGCTCAATAGCCAGGTTGGGTACATTATGATCCAGCCAAGTTTCAGTGAAGATCATTATGCAGCAGTCGAGTAAATTCCTTTGTGTGGTAAATCTCAGCCTGATTTTAGCTATTTCATCAGCAATCGATGGGGCGTTTGCAAGGAAGATGTTTGGAAACAGGGGTTTGAAGGTGTAGCTTTTGGCCTAGAATGGATCCTGGCTCGCCTACCACGGATCCTGGCTTGCCTACCACCCTTCTGCTTCCTCTCATTGCAATATATCCCAGCTGGGGCCGGAGTCCAGGCTTGCCCCGGTGTTATAGCGATCTCCGACAGTGTTCTGTGATACTGAAATTCGGAGGTTTCTGTTGGCTATATTGTAGAATGTTTGCCTGATGTGCAGAGCTTGAAGTCGCTGCTATCTTGGAACGTTGTCACCAATGCTCTATACAACTCTAACTTCTGTACTCAATGTCCTGACTAATGAAGGCCAGCATGCCAAAAACCGTCTTTGCCAACTTGCTTCTTCCAACTATGACACCACTTTCAGGGAACCAAGTACCGATACCCAAAGTCCCTCTGTTCTACACTCTCCCCAGCAGTGCCTTCCAGACAAGAATGGCAATGTTTTAGTTTGATGTACACTGAAAGGAGAACATCATAAATCTGCTAATAAACCAGGTGGGACCCAAGTACAGACAGCGTGACTGTGGGAAGGAATGGGCAGATGTACAAGAGAGCATACCACCAAATAGGTAGAAGGAGTTGGTGGTGTTGAGGAAGGTACCAGCGGCAGCCGTGCGTCCCATGAATTCCGGGTCAGACCTGCTGATGTTGTACCAACTGCCTGCACTCTGGTTGTCATTCAGTGACAGGTCACAGCTGTGACCGATGAAGCCTGGTTGGCAATGGCAGTGCTGACCCTTTAATCAACCAGAGAAAAAAAAAATCATGTTACACATTAACAGTTCACACAAACTAATCCCATCACCACAGCCCTGTGTCAGTCCCAAACTCATTCCAGCACCACAGCCGTGTCAGTCCCAAATTAATCCCATCACCACAACCCTGTATCGTTCCCAAACTAATCTTAACACCACAGTCCAGGGTCGGTCCCAAACTAATCCCAACACCATAGCCCTGTGTCAATCCCAAACTAATCCCAACACCACAGTCCTGCAGTTAGTCCCAAACTCATTCCAACACCACAGCCGTGTCAGTCCCAAATTAATCCCATCACCACAGTCCTGTGTCAGTCCCCACATTCTACAGAGGTGTATTGAGAGCATCCTGAGCAGCTGCATCACGGCCTGGTTTGGAAATTGCACCACCTCGGATCGCAAGTCCCTGCAGCGGATAGTGAGGTCAGCTCAGAAGATCATCGGGGTCTCTCTTCCCGCCATCACGGACATTTACACCACACGCTGCATCCGTAAAGCAAACAGCATTATAAAGGACCCCACACACCCCTCATGAGAGCGGTAAGCGTAAAGGAGGGGGGCTTGTTGTTCTGGTTAACAACAGATGGTGCAGTCCTGGTCATATTACGATCGAGGGAAGTGTTTGTAGACCGGAGATTGAACTTCTTCCTGTTGGACTCCGGCCATATTCCACCGAGATACAACGCTGGGCGTCATGGGAGGTTGTTTCTGCCTGTGGCCATCGAACTTTGCAGCTCCTCCGGTGGAGGGTCAGACACCCTGACATCCGATTCCTGAATGGACATTGAAGCTTTGGACACAACCTCACTTTTTTTTTAAGTATACAGTATTACTGATTTTGCTCATTTTTAAAAATCTATTCAATATACATAATTGATTTACTTGTTTATTATTGTTTTATTTTATTTATTCTTATTATTTTTTTCTCTCTCTGCTAGGTTATGTATTGTATTGAACTGCTGCTGCTAAGTTAACAAATTTCACGTCACATGCCAGTGATAAATCTGATTCTGAAATTAATTACAGTATATGTATATTGAACAGCTTTAAAAAAAACATGCAAAAAACAGAAATACTGTATATTTAAAAAAGTCAGGTAGTGTCCAAGGGTTCAATGTCCATTTAGGAATCGGATGGCAGAGGGGAAGAAGCTGTTCCTGAAACACTGAGTGTGTGCCTTCAGGCTTCTGTACCTCCTACCTGATGGTAACAGTGAGAAAAGGGCATGCCCTGGGTGATGGGGGTCCTTAATAATGGACACTGCCTTTCTGAGACACTGCTCCCCTGAAGATGTCCTGGGTACTTTGTAGGCTAGTACCCAAGATGGAGCTGACTAGATTTACAACCCCCTGCAGCTTCTTTCGGTCCTGTGCAGCAGCCACCACTGCCCCCATACCAGACAGTGATGCAGCCTGTCAGAATGCTCTCCACAGTACATCTATATAAGTTTTTGAGTGCATCTGTTGACATGCCAAATCTCTTCAAACTAATGAAGTATAGCTGCTGTCTTGCCTTCTTTATAACATCAATATACAGGTGTCCCCCGCTTTTCGAACGTTCGCTTTACGAAACCTCACTGTTACGAAAGACCTACATAAGTTCCCTGTTTGCAGCACGCGGAAAAAGCAGCACGCGATAAAAGGCAGCACGCGCCCCAAGCAGCCGCTCTCCCCCGGATTCTCACCGGCATTGCTTAAACACGTGCCTGTGAGCAGCTGTTTACAAGATGAGTTCGATGGTATTGGAAAAGCCTGAAAGAGTTCGTAAGGGTGTTACACTTGGCGTAAAACTAGACATAATTAAGCGTTTTGATCGTGGTGAACGAAGTAAGGACAAAGTGAGTTTGGCTTGTGGAAGTTGACGAAGATGATGTTGAAGAGGTTTTGGCATCCCATGACCAAGAACTGATAGATGAAGAGCTGATGCAATTGGAAGAGGAAAGGATAACAATCGAAACCGAATGAGTAATCATAAAGTACGACTTTAATTTTGAAAGGGTACATCAGTTTAGGGGATATTTGCAGGATGGTTTGCGTGCTTACAAAGAACTGTATGATAGAAAAATGCGCGAGGCTCAGCAGTCAAGCAAGCCTTCCACATCAGCCACAGCAGACGACGAACCTCGACCTTCGACATTAAGGCGGGCAGAGATAGTAGAAGATGAGCTGCCTGCTCTAATGGAAACAGACGATGAGATGACACCCCAGTGTCCCACTACCCCATCAGCCAGGCCGCAGACAGATCCTGATTTGCGGAGAATGCAACAGTAGCCGGGAGGCACACAGCACGTCTTTAAGAAAAAAGCCGAAATAAACATGCTAATTAATTAGCTGCCGCCAGACACATAATTGTCGGCCCAGATCAGAGGCGACGCAATCCAACATCCCAACATCACAGCCCTGTGTCGTTCCCAAACTAATCCCAACACCACAGCCCACTGTCAATCCCAAACTAATCCCAACACTACAGCCCTGTGTCAATCCCAAACTAATCCCAACACCACAGCCCAGTGTCAATCCCAAACTAATCCCAACGCCAGAGCCCAGTGTCAGTCCCAAACTATTCCCACACCACAGCCCAGTGTCAATCCCAACACCGCAGCCCTGTGTCATTCCCAAACTAAGCCCAACACCACAGCCCAGTGTCAATCCCAACACCACAGCCCAGTGTCAATCTCAAACTAATCCCAGCACCACAGCCCAGTGTCGTTCCCAGATGAATCCCCCTCACTACAGTTGTGTCAGTCCCAAATCAAGCACATCAATGAATGTGAGAAACCTGCCTCATTTCTTTGCATTCTCACTCTCTACGTGAATCCAAGGACATTTTATGATCCCATTCCCTTCCAATACCAGACCTCGTCCAGTTTACCAGTAGGACCTAGTGATGCTTGAGGAAGTGAGTGGGAAATTCACCTGGTGGTAGGAGCAGAGGTCACTGATGAGGCTTGTTTTGTGAAGAAAGTGGCTGGAACTCTTATTGCTGTTTATACACACCCTCCACGTGGCTGCAGAAAGATCACTTTTGTGGATGGTGAATCTTGGACCACTAAAGAATACTGATCAATTGGTAAAATGAGTGGGGAAATGGAAGGTGGAATATAATTCTGTTAATTCTGTTATTGCCTTTGGAGGACTAGAGCGGCTGGTAGGACCTGAGGAATACAGAGGAACAGAGGGACCCTGGTCTGTAAAGTCAAGGAACCTTGAAGGTGGTAGCAAAGAGACAGTGTGGCTAGGGTTTCGTCTTCACTTTGTCTTCCACGCACCCCTCATACAATCTCTTCTCCCTCCTGCCATCCAGCAAAAGGCACTGAAGCATTCAGGCTCTTACAACCAGACTATGTAACAGTTTCTTGCCCCAAGCCATCAGACTCCTCAATACCCAGAGCCTGGACTGACACCAACCTACTGCCCTCTACTGTGCCTGTTGTCTTGTTTATTATTTATTTTAATGCCTGCACTTTATGCAATTCTGTATAGGTCTGTAGTCTAGTGTAGTTTTTGTGTTGCTTTACGTAGTTCAGTGTAGTTTTTGTATTGTTTCATGTAGCACCATGGTCCTGAAAAACATTGTCTTGTTTTTACTGTGTACTGTACCAGCAGTTATGGTTGAAATGACAATAAAAAGAGAGTTGACTTGACTTGATTAGCCAGGGCACAGAACACAAGAGCAGGGATATGATACAAGTGTGTAGAACCAGTCAGCTGGAGTACCGTGTGCTGTTCTGGTCACCTACAACACCACAGGAAGGACTTGACTGTAGTGGAGAGGACACGTGGGAGATTGCCTGGAATGGAGGGTTTCAGTTAGGGGAGACCAGAGAGGACTGGGTCTATTCTCCCCAGAACTGACAAGGAACCCAAGCACTGATACCTTAGTGAGAGACTCCTCTGCCAAGGGGAAGAGTTCACATCAAAGGACAAGAGGTCTTGTCGGAATATGGGGAAGAACTTTTCCACATGGGCAGGTGGAAGAGTTGGAATCTGGAACATAATACCTGAGGAGTTGATGGACACACCAACTGTCAAAGTACCCCAATGATCATTTAAGATTAGTGTAGATGGGTAATCGGTACAGTGTGCTGTGTACAACTAGAATCCAATGCATCAGCCCAGACCACAGAACATAGAACAGTACAGGCCCTTCGGCCCACAATATTGTGCCGACCCTTAAACCCTGCCTCCCATAATTGAACAGACCAGTTCCAGTTCAAACAAGGAAAGGCTGAGCGAGCTAGGCTTTTCTCTTTGAAGCGAAGGAGGAGAGAGGCAACTTGATCGAGGCGTAAAAGTACATACATACACACACACACACACACACACGCACACACACACACAAAGTGGTAAGTGTCTGGAAATGTACTGCTGGGGTAAGTGGCAGAAGGAAATACATTGGGGACTTCTAAGAGACTTAAACAGGTACATAGAGGAAAGAAAAGATAATGGCACTTGGCCTGTGTTAGAGAGGCGGTTTAGCTCAGTTATTGAGTAGGTTTATATGTTGTGCTGACCTATAATGGGCCGAAAGGCCTATACTGTGCTGTACTGTTCTATGTTCTAAGTGCCCACATCATCTGCCTGTAGGTTCAGGCCCCACCACTCTTTACACTAGTGGATGCCACACCTTCCCCTGCCCCCTCAGCACAACCTTACCACAGTAAACCTCCCACTCTCTATACTGCTGAATGCCACATCTCATACCAGCACCCCACCAGCCCCTGCAGCAAACCTTCCACCATCCTTTACACTGCTAGACACATTTCATACCTGCAGCCCCACCAGTGTTACCACAGTAATCCTCCCCACCTTTTACGCAGCTGGACGCCTCATCTTCCACCAGCCCCCGCCGTCCTTCTCCACTGTAAATCTCCCTGCACCCAGCTCCCCCAGTAGACCCAGCACACCTCTGGTGGAGGAACACTGGGGCAGAAGGCTCTGCCGCTGACGAGAGGCTCTGTCTGCCAGCCCGCCACACAGGAAGGCGACCTGCCCCAGTGACCTCACTTCACTCGGTGGCTGAGGAGATCTGGTACAGTACTCTAGCAAATTTCAACAGATATACGGTGCAGAGTATTGCTTTATGTATTGCATTGTTCTGCTGCCACAAAATAACAAATTAGATGACATACGCCGCTGATAATGAAACTGACTCCAATGGCAGGGACTCACCGTGACACAGTAACCATGCCGCCCGCAGTGTTCGATGCAGTCCTGGACGCTGCAGTCCGCGCCGCCCCAGCCTGGGTGACAGGCACACGTGCCACTGACCTCGCACTGCCCGTGCCCCGAGCAACCCATCGGGCACAGCGTGAAGATGTAGCTGGCGTTGAAGCCCTCAAGGTTGTAGTTGGCATCACTGAAGAGGTGGAGCAACATCTGCAGGGAGCGACAAGAAGGGGGGGGTGAGGAGGAGAGCAAGGGGTCAGAACCACGACCCCAGAGCCTGCCACAGGCCACCCGCCTTCACCTGGGGTCACCTGGCATGCACCTGCATTTCCCATAGAGTGTGGGGGGAAAGTAAAAGTGTCGCTAAGACCGGTGGGGGGGGGGGGGGGGGAGAAAAGGAGAAGGGCTGCTCCACCACCCGTTCCACCAGAACATTTCAGCGCTCAGTGGGGATTCAGTAATAGATGTTAGAGATAATTCAGTTGGAGATTCGGTGGAGTGGGTTATGTCAATTCCCCAAAATGGGTACTGGTGGGGGGGGGGGGTTTGAACTCTGCAGGGGGACAAGCGGTCATTATGACGAGGTGGGGGGGGGCGAGGATTTGAGGAATGGATTGAGCACACAGGCAACCAGAGGGAGAGAACAAGACAGCTGCACAGCAGGTTTTAGGAAGAGTATATAGATTTCAAATAGACTGCCGTGTGCATAGCTGGGACAGACCCATAGGGTGCCACGGTGACCAAAAACTATCTGCAGACGGAGCACCAGGTATGCAACTTTCAACATGTAACCACATAACCACAGGGTATGAATACCCCCCACCCCCAACCCCCTGAGTGAGGAGTGGGGAGGGAGACTGTTCGGACTTCACCTCTGGGCTGTGGACCAGACAAAAGGACAGATGTGCCGATGCATACGGAGCCCTAGCTGTGCACATCTATCTAGATGAATATTATACTTAACTCGTCACTCAATAAACTTTGAATCGATTCTACACCAACAGTGCTAGTATCATTCTGTAATACTCATTGCACTCTCGAACTCTGAGTGTAACAGAGAGGACGTTACAGTCAAACTCCGATCATCCAAATGCTCTGTAGTCCCTCTGGCTCACCGGGTGAAGGAACCCCACTTCCCTCAGCACAGCTGCACCCACACCCCAGGAACCCAGTTCCCTCACTCCCACGAAACTCACCCGGTCCTGCTTATTAACACCGTAAGATTGAATTAGAAGCTTGCGGGGGTATAAAGAGAAATAAAGTCCAGCAGTCTAAGAAACCTACCATCCAACACCCAAGAAGGGAACAGGTAATGCAGCAATGACCAGGAACCTCCACGCACCTTCTCAGATGCAATGGGATTTTCAATTAACAATTTCTGCGCAAGGGGAACAAGGATTACCACCTGCTAGAACTCCGAGCACAGTTCAACTCAGTGGGAACCGGTCTTTAACTTAAATAAAATGAGTTAAGGAGTGACTGGAAATGCAAAAAATGGGAGATTAGGTAGGAAAACCAATAGATTACTGGAGTCACTGAGCACGACAGCCTTCAACCCATCCAGCCCATCCCACCTGGTCTTCTGCCTTGTCCCAACTACCTGCACCCGGACCCTATCCCTCCAAACCTCTCCCAACCATATGCCTACTAAAACATCTCTTAAATATTACAATTGAACCTGCATCTACCACCTCACAGGCACCTTGTTCCACGCTTCCACCACCCTTGAGTGAAGATGCCCCTCAGATTCCCCGAAATCAAAATTCAATGGTCCAAAGGTCAAATTTAATGTCAGAGAAATGTATACAATATACATCCTGAAATGCTCAAAGTTCAAAGTAAAATTTATTAACAGAGTACATATGTCACCACATACAATCCTGAGATTCTTTTTCTGCAGGCATACTTAGCAAATCTATAGAACAGTAACTGTAAACAGGATCTGTAAACTGTCAACAAATTGCGCAAATGCAATTAATAAATAAATAGCAATAAATAATGAGAATAAAATAAGAGGATAAAAGGGCCCTTGAGTGTAGTTATTCCCTCTTGTTCAAGAGCCTGATGGTTGAGGGGTAGTAACTGTTCTTCAACCTGGTGGTGAGAGTCCTAAGGCTCGTGTACCTTCTACCTGATGGCAGCAGCGAGAAACGAGCGTGGCCTGGGTGGCGAGGATCTCTGGTGATGAATGTTGCTTTTCTACAGCAATGTTTCATGTAGATGTGTGCTCATTTGATATTTTAATATTTGTAATTAATTTAGATGACTTTGTAGAGATCTATTTTCACTTTGACACGAAAGAGTCTTTTTTCTGTTAATCAGCGTCCAAAAAAGCCAAATTAAAACCACTGTTACATTGTTGTAAAACAATAAAACATGAGAACTTCCAAGGGGAGTGAATGCTTTTTATAGCATTGTATCTACATACCTGTGATGCCACGTTCAGAAAATTATGGATCTAGATTCCCAGTATAACTTTGGTTTCTTCACATAAAGGGTGGTGGATATTTGGATATGTGGCCAGATCAGAAGGTGGTATAGGAGACTGAAAAGCCACAATGATTTAGGAACATTTTCTACCTCCTCCACTAACAGATTTCTTTCTTTCTTTTTAAATCTTTTTAATAATTTTCAAAATTATAAACTCAATAACAAAGTTGGTACAAAGAGAGTGGAATAATCTTAATCAGCATATACAAAAAGGATTTTAAGTAACATAGAAATAATAGACTTCCAAACTCATAATGAAATTAATCATAAAAAAAAATAAAAAATATAAACAAAAAAATCCCCGAAAGAAATCCCCGAAGGGCCTTTTTCCATTTTGTCTGTCTTTACGACTCTGACTATTGGAGGTCTAAAGGGAATTAGTGTTGGAAAGTGGCACTGAGGTAAAACAGTGGCTCTGGCTGTTGGATTTTTGCGTACAAGAGGTTGGGGGTTACAAATGACGCTAAATCAATTTTGCCCATTAAGTTGAAAACATACAAAAAATCAAATACTGTTATATCCAAACCTTCACAATGAACAGCTCGAAAAGCATCCTAGACTGACATGGAAGAACAATTAATAAAAGTGGGCGGGGACAGGGGAAACAGGCAGAGGGTCGGGCAAATCTAGTTTAGCCATTTTTTTGGAGCTTAGGGATTTGATGTTTTAGCTGCCGTGTCCAGGTGGGCGATCTGTTAGTTTTTGTGCGAGGGAGGGGTTGGGGGGGGTTTCCTTTGCCTGTGGGGGGGGCGGGGTTTGATGTCTTTTCTTTCAATGTCTTGCACATGGCTCTCTGGAGAAGACAAATCTCAAGAGTTGCATTCTGTTTACAGACGTTGATAACAAAATGAACCTTTGACCCAGTGTGGCTGCTGAGGAGCATTGAGGAGGTAAACGATCCACCCCTCCTCGCTCTGCTTGAATTCCGAGGCATACAGTCAGGTCTGAGAAATACTTCCAAACCCCAGCAACAACCTTACAAATGACGCTAAATCAATTTTGCCCATTAAGTTGAAAACATACAAAAATCAAATACTGTTATATCCAAACCTTCACAATGAACAGCTCGAAAAGCATCCTAGACTGACATGGAAGAACAATTAATAAAAGTGGGCGGGGACAGGGGAAACAGGCAGAGGGTCGGGCAAATCTAGTTTAGCCATTTGTAGGAACACAACTGTGTAGAAATATACGTTGAACCTTTGAATTTAATGTTCTGAAAATTTATTCACTTGCAGAGGTGTTCGTAAGTCGGGAGTTTGTAGGGGACAGCCTCAATGTTGCACTGTGGCGTACAAAATCCACAGCAGAAGTGACCCACCCCGGACTCTGAAGAGGATCAGATGTCTGTGACTTGGAGGACACAAATCTGAGCACTTTCAGGAAGCAGCAACCAAAGAACAGTTGAAAACCATCGAGTGTACCAGACAAGACTCTAGAAAGGCTTAATCAGGAACAGTGGCAAAACTCATGTCCCTCACATCAACGGCACGAGTACACATAGGGACTAAAAAAAAGGCTAAAGAGTTGTAACTGCCAGCACTATGACAAATGTAGCTGAGGCAGAAAGGAAGCAAAGGTCAAGTAACATTGAAGAACATCTGGTAACCGACGTAACTAAGGGGGAAACACAGGAACTGAAACAAGCGAGGCGCCAGGAGCCAAAGAGGGAAGCAGAACAAAATGTGACAACAGTCAAAGCTTCTAACAACGTAAGACTTTTTCCACAGAGTGAGTTTCTGTTTAAGACCAGGAGGAGTTTGATAAAACACTCCAACTCGCAGTCACTGCCCTCATATTCCCAGTCTCTCTACACCCCGATCCAACACATGTTGCCACCATTGTAGCCAACGCCTCCTAACCTTGCACACTCAGACCCCCTTCACAGCCCACCGCCCCAGCACACTTGCAGCCCAATCACCCTCACAACGCCAGTCACTGCGGCACGCGCAGACACCAAAGCCACAGCCCTCACACGGTCGGGCGCAATCCCTGCCACCCCCCCACCGGAGACACTGACCTTCCCCGAACGAGCTTCGATGGGCTCAGGAAGCGTGTTCCCGCTGAGGCTGGCGAGGAGGGGGCTGCCGTAGGACTCGCCATCGTAGACAAAGAGGTAGTCATAGGTGCACTCGGTGTCCAGAGACGTGAAGGTCAGCACGATGCGGAACCTACTGTCAGGGGCTGTAGCACAGGGGACGGGTCACTGCCTACCGACACAGAGTACACAGTCCCACAGTCATTGTCCTCCCCCCGCAACCCACCTCGCAGTCTGCATCCTCTCCCCCTCGTTCTCGTAAACCCCTCACCACCCCAGGGTCTGTTCTCCTCCAACCCACTCACTACCTGGATTCCCCTCCTCACTCCCACCCGCACACGCAGTGGTGTCTATGTCCCCCATCCAAAACCAACCCCTCCGTCACTCGAGGTCTCCACAGAGCACCGTTCCACTCCTTTCCCCTGTGTTTCAGCATCACCCACCCCCCCATCTCATCTCCTCTCCCCCTCCTGGGGTCTCCTCCCTTCCCACTCTTTGGTGACTCCTGCCCACTCACACCGTCACCTTACTCCCCCCCCCCCCGCCCCCGCCCCCAGGAGCTCACCCACGATCAGCCACTCGCAGTTGCCATTGACAGAGTAGTTGCCGCTGCCGTCCGACACCAGGCCAGGCCGCTGTAAGAGATACCGCTGGCCCTTGCAGTCCCCAGCCTGGCCCTGCCTGTACTGCAGCACCAACACCACCAGCAGCAGCACCGTTCTCAGCCTCCCAGCCGCAGGGCACATCCTCCACTCTCCCACAGGGCCCGGCCGGTCCCAGGCCCAGTCACCGGCTGCCAGGGTCTGACCTCACCGCCAGTCTCCCCTGGGGGCACCAAAGGGCAGTCAGATCTGGTGGTGACCTGCCACCATCTTGTACCCCAGCCATCCCTAATACCCTCCCACAAATTCATCTCCACTTCCCTCCCCTATTCCCCACCCTCTCACCTCTCCCCCTCCCCTTGGCCCATCTCTCCACTTCCCCCTCCCCTTCACCCACCAACCCCTCTCCCACTTCACCCCTCCGACCCACTCTCCTTCTTCCCCTTTACCCCAACCACTCTCCCCTACCCCTTCCCATCACCCCTGACCCCATTCCTCATCCCCTCCCTTCACCCCCGACCCCCCCCTCTCCCCATCCCCTCCCTTCACCCCCGACACCCCCTCCCCATCCCCTCTGACCACTCTCCCCGACCACTCTCCCCATCCCCTCTCCTTCACCCCGATTCCCTCTCCCCATCCCCTCCCTTCACCCCTGACCCCCTCTCCCCATCCCCTCCAACCACTCTCCCCATCCCCTCCCCTTCACCCCGACTCCCTCTCCCCATCCCCTCCCCTTCACCCCCGCCCCTCTCCTCATCTCCTCCCCCCTTCAACCCCGACCCCTTTCCTCATCCCCTCCCCTTCACCCCGACCCCTTCTCCCCATCACCTCCCTTCACCCCCGACCCCCCTCTCCCCATCCCCTCCAACCACTCTCCCCATCCCCTCCCCTTCACCCCGACTCCCTCTCCCCATCCCCTCCCCTTCACCCCCGACCCCTCTCCCCATCTCCTCCCCCTTCAACCCCGACCCCTTTCCTCATCCCCTCCCCTTCACCGCGACCCCTTCTCCCCATCACCTCCCTTCACCCTGACCCCTTCTCCCCATCCCCTCCCTTCACCCCTAACCCCCCTCTCCCCATCCCCTCCCCTTCACCCCGACCCCTCTCCCCATCTCCTCCCCCTTCAACTCCCATTTCATCTCCTCCCCTCCCCCTTCACCCCCAATCCCTCTCCCATCCCCTCCCCTTCACTCTGACCCCTCTCCCCATCCCCTCCCCTTCACCCCGACCCCCTCTCCCCATCACCTCCCCTTCACCCCGACCCCCTCTCCCCATCACCTCCGCTTCACCCCGACCCCTCTCCCATCTCCTCCCCTCCCCTTCACCCTGATCCCTCTCCCCATCTCCTCCCCCCTTCAACTCCAACCCATTTCATCTCCTCCCCTCCCCTTCACCCCGATCCCTCTCCCCATCCCCTCCCCTTCACCCTGACCTCTCCCCATCCCCTCCCCTTCACCCCGATCCCCTCTCCCCATCACCTCCCCTTCACCCCGACCCCCTCTCCCCATCACCTCCCCTTCACCCCAACCCCTCTCCCATCTCCTCCCCTCCCCTTCACCCTGACCCCTTTCCCCATCCCCTCCCTTCACCCCCGCCCCTCTCCCCATCTCCTCCCCCTTCAACCCCGACCCCTTTCCTCATCCCCTCCCCTTCACCCCGACCCCTTCTCCCCATCACCTCCCTTCACCTCGAACCCTTCTCCCCATCACCTCCCTTCACCCCCGACCCCTCTCTCCCCATCCCCTCCAACCACTCTCCCCATCCCCTCCCCTTCACCCCGACTCCCTCTCCCCATCCCCTCCCCTTCACCCCCAACCCCTCTCCCCATCTCCTCCCCCTTCAACCCCGACCCCCTTCCTCATCCCCTCCCCTTCACCGCGACCCCTTCTCCCCATCACCTCCCTTCACCCTGACCCCTTCTCCCCATCCCCTCCCTTTACCCCCGACCCCCCTCTCCCCATCCCCTCCCCTTCACCCCGACTCCCTCTCCCCATCCCCTCCCCTTCACCCCAACCCCTCTCCCTATCTCCTCCCCCTTCAACTCCAACCCATTTCATCTCCTCCCCTCCCTTCACCCCAATCCCTCTCCCCATCCCCTCCCCTTCACCCTGACCCCTCTCCCCATCCCCTCCCCTTCACCCCAACCCCCTCTCCCCATCACCTCCCCTTCACCCCGACCCCCTCTCCTCATCACCTCCCCTACACCCCGACCCCTCCCCTTCACCCTGACCCCTCTCCCCATCTCCTCCCCCCTTCAACTCCAACCCATTTCATCTCCTCCCCTCCCCTTCACCCTGAACCCTCTCCCCATCCCCTCCCCTTCACCCCGACCCCTCTGCCATCTCCTCCCCTCCACCCCGACCCCCTCTCCCCATCACCTCCCCTTCACCCCGACCCCCTCCCATCTCCTCCCCTCCCCCTTCACCCCGACCCCCTCTCCCCATCCCCTCCTCTTCACCCCGACCCCTCTCCCCATTCCCTCCCCTTCACCCCGACCCCTCTCCCCATCCCCTCCCCTTCACCCTGACCCCTTTCCTCATCCCCTCCCCTTCACCCCGACCCCCTCTCCCCATCCCCTCCCCTTCACCCCGACCCCTCTCCCCATCCCCTTCCCTTCACCCCCGACCCCTCTCCCCATCCCCTCCCCTTCAGCCCCGACCCCTCTCCCCATCCCCTCCCCTTCAGCCCCGACCCCTCTCTCCATCCCCTCCCCTTCACCCCCGACCCCCTGTCTCCATCCCCACCCCTTCACCCCGACCCCTCTCCCCATCCCCTCCCCTTCACCCCGACCCCTCTCCCCATCCCCTCCCCTTCACCCCCGACCCCCTCTCCCCATCCCCTCCCCTTCACCCCGACCCCTCTCCCCATCCCCTCCCCTTCACCCCGACCCCCTCTCCCCATCCCCTCCCCTTCAGCCCCGACCCCTCTCCCCATCCCCTCCCCTTCAGCCCCGACCCCTCTCTCCATCCCCTCCCCTTCACCCCCGACCCCCTGTCTCCATCCCCACCCCTTCACCCCGACCCCTCTCCCCATCCCCTCCCCTTCACCCCGACCCCTCTCCCCATCCCCTCCCCTTCACCCCCGACCCCCTCTCCCCATCCCCTCCCCTTCACCCCGACCCCTCTCCCCATCCCCTCCCCTTCACCCCGACCCCTCCCCTTCACCCCGACCCCTCTCCCCATCCCCTCCCCTTCACCCCGACCCCTCTCCCCATCCCCTCCCCTTCACCCTGACCCCTTTCCTCATCCCCTCCCCTTCACCCCGACCCCCTCTCCCCATCCCCTCCCCTTCACCCCCGACCCCCTCTCCCCATCCCCTCCCCTTCACCCCGACCCTCTCTCCCTTCTCTCACGACCCCTCTCCGCCTTCCCCCAAACGCCCTCTTCCTTCCCCTCTCCATCCCACTCCCTTTCTCTGTCTCACCATATTCCTCCTCTTTCTCTTCTCCCCCACCCCACACACACACACTTCTTCATTCCTTCTTTCTCCATCTCCCTCACTCCTACCTTTCCTCCCTTCAGGCCGCTACGAATTTCCCAACGGATCTCGCGACATTCTCCGAGGTCATGGTTCGCGATGCGGGGCGACGCTCCCAATCGGATTGCAAAACACCTCCCAACCCTGAGCAGTCTGGCCAATGGACGACCGCCATTTGCAGCAAGGAGAACACCATTCGCTAATAGAAAAGCAGAGGCCAATGATTCAGCCAATCATCGGCCAGAGGACATAGCCACTACGACGTCAAAGAATAACAAGCGCATCGGCCAATAGTAATGTAGAACAGAACGAATCAGCCAATCAGCTCAGTGCATCTTGTAGAGCGTGTGAGGTTGTCCAGTAAATCTGCAGATTGGTACCTTAATTTTTAAATTCTTTTCTAATACTTGTACAGCTGTGCACTTGTAACACTACTGTAACACTGTAATTTCCTTTTCCTTTGGGATCAATGGTGTGTTGGAGCGTGGCCAAGCGTCAGTCTAGTGATCTGAAGATCGCTTGTTCGAGCCTCAGCCGAGGCAGCGTGTTGTGTTCTTGAGCAAGGCACTTAACCACACATTGCTCTGCGACGACACCGGTGCCAAGCCGTATCGGTCCCAGTGCCCTTCCCTTGGACAACATCGGTGGCGTGGAGAGGGGAGACTTGCAGAATGGGCAACTGCCGGTCTTCCATACAAGGTCCTTCCAAGGTCTCACGAAACTAAAGGATGCCTATACAATAAAGTATCTAACTTACCCATGTCTTGCAGATTCATGGATCCCGGAGACTGGATCCCCTCCCATCCCTGGAGACCCAACCATTCCTGAGTTGACCCTCTCTCACGTCCTGGAGATTCAGGAATACCACAGTCTGGATCGTATTCCGTGACCTGAAGATACATATATAGAGGGACCAACTAGAGGGGATGCAATATTGGATCTCCTGTTAGGAAACGAGTTAGGACAAGTGACAGAAGTCTGTGTAGGGGAGCACTTTGGTTCCAGTGATCATAACACCATTAGTTTCAACTTGATCATGGACAAGGATAGATCTGGTCCTAGGGTTGAGGTTCTTAACTGGAAGAAGGCCAAATTTGAAGAAATGAGAAAGGATCTAAAAAGCGTGGATTGGGACAGGTTGTTCTCTGGCATGGATGTGATCGGTAGGTGGGAAGCCTTCAAAGCAGAAATTTTGAGAGTGCAGAATTTGTATGTTCCTGTCAGGATTAAAGGCAAGGTGAATAGGAATAAGGAACCTTGGTTCTCAAGGGATATTGCAACTCTGATAAAGAAGAAGAGGGAGTTGTATGATGTGTATAGGAAGCAGGGAGTAAATAAGGTGCTTGAGGAGTATAAGAAGCGCAAGAAAATACTTAAGAAAAAAATCAGGAGGGCTAAAAGAAGACATGAGGTTGCCTTGGCAGTCAAAGTGAAGAATAATCCAAAGAGCTTTTACAGGTATATTACGAGCAAAAGGATCGTAAGGGATAAAATTGGTCCTCTTGAAGATCAGAGTGGTCGGCTATGTGCGGAACCAAAGGAAATGGGGGAGATCTTAAATAGGTTTTTTATGTCTGTGTTTACTATGGAAACTGGCATGAAGTCTATGGAATTAAGGGAAACAAGAAGTGAGATCATGGAAACTGTACAGATCGAAAAGGAGGAGGTCCTTGCTGTCTTGAGGAAAATTAAAGTGGATAAATCCCCGGGACCTGACAGGGTGTTCCCTCGGACCTTGAAGGAGGCTAGTGTTGAAATTGCAGGGGCCCTGGCTGAAATATTTAAAATGTCGCTGTCTACAGGTGAGGTGCTGGAGGATTGGAGAGTGGCTCATGTTGTTCCGTTGTTTAAAAAAGGATCGAAAAGTAATCCGGGAAATTATAGGCCAGTAAGTTTAACGTCGGTAGTAGGTAAGTTATTGGAGGGAGTACTAAGAGACAGAATCTACAAGCATTTGGATAGGCTGGGACTTATTAGGGAGAGTCAACATGGCTTTGTGCATGGTAGCTCATGTTTGACCAATCTATTGGAGTTTTTCGAGGAGGTTACCAGGAAAGTGGATGAAGGGAAGGCAGTGGATATTGTCTACATGGACTTCAGTAAGGCCTTTGACAAGGTCCCGCATGGGAGGTTAGTTAGGAAAATTCATTCGCTAGGTATACATGGAGAGGTGGTAAATTGGATTAGACATTGGCTCGATGGAAGAAGCCAGAGAGTGGTGGTAGAGAATTGCCTCTCTGAGTGGAGGCCTGTGACTAGTGGTGTGCCACAGGGATCAATGCTGGGTCCATTGTTATTTGTCATCTATATCAATGATCTGGATGATAATGTGGTAAATTGGATCAGCAAGTTTGCTGATGATACAAAGATTGGAGGTGTAGTAGACAGTGAGGAAGGTTTTCAGAGCCTGCAGAGGGACTTGGACCAGCTGGAAAAATGGGCTAAAAAATGGCAGATGGAGTTTAATACTGACAAGTGTGAGGTATTGCACGTTGGAAGGACAAACCAACGTAGAACATACAGGGTTAATGGTAAGGCACTGAGGAGTGCAGTGGAATAGAGGGATCTGGGAATACGGATACAAAATTCCCTAATAGTGGCGTCACAGGTAGATAGGGTCGTAAAGAGAGCTTTTGGTACATTGGCCTTTATTAATCAAAGTATTGAGTATAAGAGCTGGAATGTTATGATGAGGTTGTATAAGGCATTGGTGAGGCCGAATCTGGAGTATTGTGTTCAGTTTTGGTCACCAAATTACAGGAAGGATATAAATAAGGTTGAAAGAGTGCAGAGAAGGTTTACAAGGATGTTGCCGGGACTTCAGAAACTCAGTTACAGAGAAAGGTTGAATAGGTTGGGACTTTATTCCCTGGAACATAGAATAATGCGGGGAGATTTGATAGAGGTATATAAAATTATGATGGGTATAGGGTGAACGCAAGCAGGCTTTTTCCACTGAGGCAAGGGGAGAAAAAAACCAGAAGACATGGGTTTAGGGTGAGGGGGGAAAAGTTTAAAGGGAGCATTAGGGGGGGCTTCTTCACACAGAGAGTGGTAGGAGTATGGAATGAGCTGCCAGACGAGGTGGTAAATGCGGGTTCTTTTTTAACATTTAAGAATAAATTGGACAGATACATGGATGGGAGGTGTATGGAGGGATATGGTCCGTGTGCAGGTCAGTGGGACTAGGTAGAAAATGGTTCGGCACAGCCAAGAAGGGCCAAAAGGCCTGTTTCTGTGCTGTGGTTTCTATGGATCATGTATCTACTCCCTGACTGCCATGCCCTGATGATCTGGGATCCCATAGACTGGATCCAGGATCCTGAAAGCCAGGATCAAGGAGGCTAAAGACAGGTATAGGAGGAAGCTTGAGTGGAAACTCCAGCAAACAACATGAGAGAGGTCTGGAGTGGAATAAGTACCATCACTGGGTTCTGGCAAACTAGCAACAGAGGAGCTGAAGGCAGTGTGGACAGGGTCAACGAACTTAACCTGTTCTTTAACAGATTTGACATTGTGGCCCCTGCCCACCCCCCACATGATTCATCTGTCATTGGCCCCCAACCAACACATATTCCTCTCTCCCCTCCTACTCACAGTCCCCGACCCTGCTCTCATGACTATACCCCTCCCCCACATGAAACCACCATGGTGGGCTTCATAGCTGGACAGGTGAGAAGACAGTTGAAACACCTCACCCCAAGCAATGCTGCAGGCCCGGATGATGTCAGCACCAGGGTGCTCAAAGCTTGTGCCCCTCAGCTATGTGGAGTACTTCACCATGTCTTCAACCTGAGCCTGAGTCTCCAGAGGGTTCCTGTGCTGTGGAAGATGCCGTGCCCCAGTGGCTTCAATGACTACGGACCAGTGGCATTGAATTCCCACATCATAAAGACCCTAGAGAAACTTGTTCTGGAGCTGCTCCAGCCTATGGTTGGGCCACACTTAAATCCCCTCCAGTTCGCCTACCAGCCCCGACTAGGAGTTGAGGATGCCATCGTCCACCTGCTGAACTGTGTCTACGCCCACCTGGACAAGCCAGCGAGCACTGTGAGGGTCATGTTTTTTGACTTCTCCAGTGCATTCAACACCATCCGCCCTGCTCTGCTGGGGGAGAAGCTGACAGCAATGCAGGTGGATGCTTTCCTGGTGTCATGGATTATTGATTACCTGACTGGCAGACCACAGTACGTGTGCTTGCAATACCCTGTGTCCGACAGAGTGATCAGCAGCACTGGGGCTCCACAGGGGACTGTCTTGTCTCCCTTTCTCTTCACCATTTACACCTCGGACTTCAACTACTGCACAGAGTCTTGCCATCTTCAGAAGTTTTCCGATGACTCTGCCATAGTTGGATGCATCAACAAGGGAGATGAGGCTGAGTACAGGGCTACGGTAGGAAACCTTGTCACATGGTGTGAGCAGAATTACCTGCAGCTTAATGTGAAAAAGACTAAGGAGCTGGTGGTAGACCTGAGGAGGGCTAAGGTACCGGTGACCCCTGTTTCCATCCAGGGGGTCAGTGTGGACATGGTGGAGGATTACAAATATCTGGGGATACAAATTGACAATAAACTGAACTGGTCAAAGAACACTGAGGCTGTCTACAAGAAGGGTCAGAGCCATCTCTATTTCCTGAGGAGACTGAGGTCCTTTAACATCTGCCGGACAATGCTGAGAATGTTCTACGAGTCTGTGGTGGCCAGTGCGATCATGTTTGCTGTTGTGTCCTGGGGCAGCAGGCTGAGGGTAGCAGACACCAACAGGATTAACAAACTCATTCATAAGGCCAATGATGTTGTGGGGATGGAACTGGACTCTCTGACGGTGGTGTCTGAAAAGAGGATGCTGTCCACCTTGCATGCCATCTTGGACAATGTCCCCCATCCACTACATGACATACTGGGTGGGCACAGGGGTACATTCAGCCAGAGACTCATTGCACCGAGATGCAACACAGAGTGTCATAGGAAGTCATTCCCACCTGTGGCCATCAAACTTTACAACTCCTCCCTTGGAGGGTCAGACACCCTGAGCCAATAGGCTGGTCCTGGACTTACTTCCTGGCATAATTTACATATTATTATTTAATTATTTATGGTTTTACATTGCTATATTTATACTCTGTTCTTGGTTGGTGCAACTGTAACGAAACCAAATTTCCCTCTGGATCAATTAAGTATGACTATGACTATGATCCCCTTCCTGCCCAGAGAAGCTCTCTGACCAGACCTTGGCATATTCCTGTGTGATGATCTCTCTCCCTCAGTGGAACTCTGTGCCTGAAATTCAGACCAGGACAATTCAAACTTGCCTCTCCCAAACACTCATCCCAAGGCTTAACTCAGTAGAAGCCGGCAGAACTACTCCGCTGCACGGGGAGCATCAGTGGAAAAGGGAACAGGAGTCAATGATCTTTCACTAGAACTTGGGAAATGAAACAGACCATTCATTCACTACCCCTTTCCTACTCCATCCTCTCTA
The DNA here is from genome assembly GCF_030028105.1 of Mobula birostris. Lineage (NCBI taxonomy): Eukaryota > Metazoa > Chordata > Chondrichthyes > Myliobatiformes > Myliobatidae > Mobula > Mobula birostris. Next base: position 520,313 of record NW_027275875.1, read on the forward strand.
ATCCCAACCCCCCACCCCTGCCCAAACTCCTCCTTTTTCACCATTCCTTCCCATTTCTACAATGCTTGCCTCTCTTTCCATCCTCTCCCTCTTTGATCTCCCTTTCCTGCAGCTGACACTCTTTCCCTCACTGACTCTCCTCTCCCTCTTTTTGTTGTTGTTTATTGTAGAAATTTCTGGTGCCTCTGCAAGTATGCTTTTCATACACATACTTGTGAATATGCAAGTAGATGCAAATTTGGATACCCTGCACTCCGTCTTTAATGTAGACAGTAATGTAGGTAGCTCACAGGTAGGGCTGGTCTCCAGGTTTGCAAGTCTGGAGGTTGGAGGCTCTTAGTCTGGGGCCTGGAACAAAGACTGGAGGTCAGAGGCCTGGAAGTGGGCTGTCCCTTGGTTGGAGGGCTGACTGTTGTGAGGATGGGAGAATGAGTAAGTGACTCGTTATGCTGTCGTTATTTTGTTGCTGTTGTTTGTTCTATGATGACTGTATTATTCTGCTGAACCATGTAGGCATGCTATCTATGTAAGTATCAAAAGGCGTGGTGACACTTGTGGGCTGCACCCGCCACATCTTCTTAAGCCCATCCCTGCTACTGAGGCATAGGCCGTCTACAGCAGCTTACAGACCTCTGAGTAGCGCCAGCCTTCAAAACGGCCACAGATGTAAACCATCTTCTCTGACCTTTCCTTTCCAAGGGATGTAGCCTTTGGAGCTGCAGCACCGGGTTTTTTTTAAACAGGGTGGAGTCGCTAGCCCAGTGCCAAACCTTCCTCCTTTCAGAGCTGGGCTTGGCAGAGTTTTCCTTAGGTTGTGCTGGTGGTTAATGCAAAGTATTTCACTGTGTTTCCATGTTATTGATAAATGTAATCGAATATATTAAGCTCAAATTGACCACCATGAACCCATTCACCTTATTTCTCAGCAATCGAAAGCTTGTTTCATTTTCAATCACACCTCAGGAAAGCCACTGACCTGAAATATCTTCTTTCTTCTGGAGTGTCTCTCCTCTCAGATAATGCCTGACCCACTGAGTGTTTACGACATTTACAGATTTTATCATTGAAATGCTCCCCAGGATAGCATCAGAAGCTCCGTGGCAGCAGTGTCTGTTGTAACACCCAGACTCCAGCAACTCACAGAGAGGAGACCGGGAACATATCAGTCAAAGCAGAAATAAAGGTCATAGATGTTCTCAATTCTCACTGCTCCACAGGGTGCTAAGATCCTGCACCTCCCCTTCAGAAACTTCAGCAGAACTGACCAAGCTGGGCATCTCAGCTTGGCTCAAGGGCACAAGTGGGAGATCAGGAAACAATGCAGGGTGGAGAAATAGAGGGGAATTGGAGGGTAAAGGAGGAATGAGGACAGTGAAGTCAGTGAGGGTGAGGAGTGGTGGTGAATGGGTGTGGGAGACAAACAGGGAGAGGGGGGCAGAGAGCAGGTGGAAAACAACCCTTGTTTAGCAGAGATTCAGAAAGAATGCTGGGGTTGACAGTGATTTGGTGAATGGGTAAGGTTTCAGGAGACACTCCAAAAGGCAAGAAACTTGCAGAGGTAAGGGAAGCAATGGGAGAGAATGATGGGTGTAGGGGGAGGGACTGACACTGCTAGGAGTGGGGGATAGAGAAAAGAATGGTCAACTTAGGGTACAACTGCACAGTACTCTGGGATAACAAGGGAGACTGGGAACCACAGATCGAAGTGGGTAGGTAATGGTGGATGCCCCGCAGTGGATGATACATTGTGCAGAGTAATCTGGACTCCAAACCACATTCTGTGGAAACCAACTTTATTTGACGCAGAACATGTAATTTATTGAGTAACTGAGTCACCCCCTGTCAACCGAACATCACATGCACCTTCCCCAGATCGTGTGGTGCCTGAGTAAGCGGTAGCCGGGTTGTTCCTGAGAGACCCGGTCACTCAACATTCTCAGCAGTTTGAGGCGCAGGGGTTTAGAGCCAAAGTGTGAACAAGTTGGAAGAATTACAGGGGGCAGGACATCCAGACTGCAGACATAGAGGTCTCAGGACCCATGGGAATGTTAGAAGACTGTGTCCCTTGGCAAAACCAGAAAGCTCCAAACCGATTTCACCCATAGACAAAGATTGAGGGCCAGAGGAAGCACTGGGTGTCCAGAGAAGTGGGTGATTCTGTAGATCGGGAAGGTTTCTGTGGGGGGTGGGGGAGGTGACTATTCCACAGGAGAAGACTGGGGAGAGCCCTGGACAAGTGTCCAACACTGGTAACTAAACAGCACAGTAAATGCTGGAGGGACTTAGCACCTTGGGGGAAAGAGGGGTGTTGGGGGGGGGGGGGGGGGGGGAGAACAGACAGTTGTTCTTTCAAGCCAAAATCCTTCGTCTGGACTGTTCACTGAGTCACTTTAAGGGTCTCCGCCCAAAACAACCCTGATGAAGGATGTACCCCAATCATCGACTGCCCACCTCCCTCCACAGACGCTGCCTGACCAGCTTAGTTCTGCCAGCACCTTTGTGTGCTGTTCCACACTCCAGTGCCTTTAGTCTCCCGTGTTGCCACTACAATCACAAGCTGACTAATTTCTTGGAGTGAGTGTACTACAGCTCAAACAGCTCCTTCAGCCCATCTAGTCCATGCTGATCTAGCCCCATCCATGGTCCCACACCACATGCCTCCATACCACTCCCATCCAAGTACTTCTCCAAACTTCTCTTGACTATTATAATTGAGCCTGCATCCACCACTTCCACTGGCAGCTCATTCTACCCTCAGTGAACTGAACCTATTCAACCCAAGTCCCAGCGACATTGTCTTTTCTGCCCCCCTTGCTCACCCACATATGCCAGACTTCCCTCAACCCCTTGCCCCTCTCACTACAGATACCAGCTCCCTTGCCCTAGACGTACCCCCTCCCTCCGCACTGTGGGTGGGGAGTTTACAGTGACCCAGTGTGGTTAGTGTGACCAACTCCCCAACCCCCTCCCCCCCCCCACTGTCACCCCACTGTCAGGGGTTGCGAGCAGCCTCCCCCAGCAGCTGCACTACACAGGTGTGAATCAGCTTGCAGACCCGTGCGTAAGCCTGGCGGCTCAGGTGCAGGTAGTCGTACAGGTCTTGATGGCTGAGCGTACCGTCTGGCCCAACAAAGCCAGGGTCCACATCCAGGAAGCAGGTGCGACCCAGGGTAAGCACCCTGGCCTGCATCAGCTCATTCACCCGGGCATTCTTCACCCGCAGGGGGTTTGGCTCCTTCCCCCTTGGCAGTAGGCCCTGTGGGACGGAGCAGAGATTGTGTCAGGGAGTTATACGGCCCTTCAGCCCCACTCAGCCATGCTGGCCCTCCATAGCCAGTCCTGTCTGCACGTGTTTGGCCCAGCTTCCCCTATCCATCACTATCAGGCTTATCGGCACTGGCTTGTGTCACGTGAAACATGCTGTCTTGCAGCAACAGTTCAGTGCAAAGACACAAAACTACCGTGTAGGTGTGCAGCCGTGTACATCTATCTCCATGTGCCTTTTAAACAAGCAACACACACAAAAAATGCTGGTGAACGCAGCAGGCCAGGCAGCATCTATAGGAAGAGGTACAGTCGATATTTCGGGCCGGGACCCTGCGTCAGGACTAACTGAAAGAAGAGATAGTAAGAGATTTGAAAGTGGGACGGGGAGGGGGAGATCCGAAAAGTTGGAGGAACAACACCTTATATTCTATCTGGGTAACCTCCAACCTGACGGCATGAATATTGACTTCTCTAACTTCCATTAATGCCACTCCTCCCCTTCATACCCCATCCCTTATTTATTTATTTTAGATTTCTATCTTTTCTCACTTTTTTCTCTCCCTCTCTTTTTTCTCCCTCTGTCCCTCTCACTATAACTCCTTGCCTGCTCTCCACCCTCCGGGCTCCCCACCCCCTTCTCTTTCTCCCCAGGCTTTCCGTCCCATGATCCTCTCCCTTCTCCAGCTCTTAGATCCACCCCTCCCCTCCTGTCTTCTCCTATCATTTCGGATCTCCCCCTCCCCCTTTCAAATCTCTTACTAGCTCTTCTTTCAGTTAGTCCTGACAAAGGGTCCCGGCCCGAAACGTCGACTGTACCTCTTCCTATAGATGCTGCCTGGCCTGCTGCATTCACCAGCATTTTTCGTGTGTGTTACTTGAATCTGCAGCATCTGATTTCCTCATGTCTGCCTTTTTAAACAATATTGTTATCAGTCTCTACCACTATAATTCCAAGGTTGTCAAGCTGAGGAGTGTTGGTGGAGACAAGCTCCCACTACCTAAAAGTGCTCCTCACGGCATGCGCCTCAAATAGCCTCTGACAACCAAGTCCAACTCCTGGCCTTCTTGTGTGGCTTAGCCTCTAAGCCCGGTGGAACTGTTTCTACTGACAGGAGAAAGGGCGAAGGCAGGTCCTGGCGCCTTAAAACCAGTGCTTCGGGTAGATGGAGCTCGTCAGCCTGGGAAGACAGTCCATCTAAGAGAGGGAAAACTCTGATTTCAAACCTCCGCTGCCTTGCGGCCATACTCACTCATGGGAAAGGTTCGGGAGCAAACCCTGAGGACAAATCTGGAGCTGGAGTCCCTAAGGCAGTCCGACGTTGCCTTCAACCTCGTTCTGGCAACTCCTGCGACAACACCGGTGCCAAGCATCGGTCCTTGCCCTTCCCTTGGACAACGTCGGTGTCATGGAGAGGGGAGACTTGCTGCATGGGCAACTGCTGGTCTTCCGTACAACCTTGCACAGGCCTGCACCCTGGAACTTTCCAGGCGCAGATCCATGGTCTCGCGAGACTAACGAATGCCACCACCTCTACCACTATGTTGCTCCAGGCACCCAGGTTACTGGGTGTCAGCATCTCAAAGGATCTGTCCTGGGTCCTAACATACAATCACTAAGGCACACCAGCAGCTCTATTTCATGAGGAGTTTGAGGAGATCTGGTGTCTCTACCATGGACAGCATTCTGACTGGTTGCATCACCAACTGGTCTGGGGGCTCCAATGCGTAGAATCGCAAGAGGTCACAGAGGGCTGTGAATTCAGCCAGCACAATCACAGGCACAACCCTCCCACCATCGAGGGCATCTTCAAAAGGCAGTGTCTCAAGAAGGTGGCTTCCATCATTCACCACCGAGGACATTCCCTCTTCTCATTACTACCATCAGGGAGGAGGTATTGGAGTCCGAAGATACACACTCAACATTTTAGGAGCAGCTTCTTCTGCTCCACAGTCAGATATCTGAATGGTCCATGAACACCACTATTCTATTCCTCTTTTGAACTTTCATTTGTTGGAAATTATAGTATATTTTGTGTACTGCACTGTACTGCTGCCTCAAAACAAATTTCACTACATATATCAGTGGTAATAAACCTCATTCTGATTCTGTGTGAAGACATTGCCCATCAGGTCCTTTCTGGATCTTCCTGCTCTCACCTTAAACCTGTGTCCTCTGGTTTTGGACTACCCAGCCCTGGGGTAAAAGATTGTGACCCCCCCCCAACCCATCTTATCCCTGCCCCTCATTTTATATGACTCTGCCAAGTTACCACTCAGCCTCCTACGCACCAAGAACTGCTCCACTCTTGGCTTAAAATTCAACCCCTCTAGACCCAGTAACATCCCCATGAATCTTTTTCTTGTTTCCTCTGCAAATAGGTGGCATCCTTCCTGAAGCATGGCAACCAGAGCTACAGTACTCCAAATGTGGCCAGAACTGGAGGAGCAGGCATTCAGGTGGGGGGGGGGGGGGAAGGGAGGAAAGCCCTCTCCCTCCCCTGGATTTCCCCTGATACATCCCCCACCTCACCCTCCCCAATCCCTGGGGGTCAATGAGGTCCAACAAAACTGTGCCACCATGCCCCCTCCTGTTCCCTTCCCATCCCTCTGCACACCCATTCCTGATGCCCTCCCTGCCCTCTGCACCCTTTCACTCCAACACCCCCACTCCAGTATTCCTGCCCAGCCCTCCCTCAACAGCAGATCCTCTGCCTCACCCTCCCATCCAAGCCCACCCTCTCACCAGCACGATGACATGTGCCTGCGGCTGCCGCTGGTTCAGGAGACGGACGATGGCCTCGATACCATCAGCCACCTGCTCTGCCGTGTGGCCGTGGTTATTCGTGCCCGCCCATAGCACGATCACCTGCAGGTACAACACACACTGTCAGTCACTCCAGTTCTACCTCACCCCCTCCTCCCAGTCGTTCATGTTTGGCTCACACCCTTCTAAGCATTTCCCATCTCTGTACCTCTCCAAATGTCTCTCACTTCTTCAGGAGGCTAAAGAAATTTGGTATGTCCTCATCAACCCTTACCAATTTTTAATCGATGCACCACAAAGAACAACCTGTCTGGATGCATCATGGCTTGGTACAGCAATGGCTCTGCATGTGTCTGCAAGAAACTGCGAAGATGTATGTTGCCTGCGCATGCACTGTTGTCCACACATGCACACTATTCTCTCTCCCTCTCTCGCTGCAATGTGAATACACCAGTTAAAGCCATCTCCCGCACGCGTGCCTTTATTTAATTGATATGTAGCTGTGCACAGACACAAACAAATTGGCAACGAGTACGAACCTGAATGTCAGAAAATAGCACAAGCTGCACCGACAGTTACGGGACGAAGCAGCGGGGGTTAAACAGCACGAGAAGGCCGTCACAGACGGCAACAAGGGAACACACGAGTAACAGTGAAAGACGTGTTGAATTTAAAGTAAAAATATCATGGTGATGGTTTCAGTTGGGAAATTTGACAAATTTGTTAGAACTATCGAAGGCTGGGAGTTGTATACTGAGAGAGTTGAACTGTATTGTAATGCAAACATAAAGGAGTAAAAGAAAGCCCCCGCACTTCTTAGCTTAATGGGCCTACGAACATACAGTCTCTTACACAACTTAGTAACCACTGCAAAGCAAGATGTTCGATGGAATCACTTGAGCCTTAAGCTGTTGGTAATAACTGAGAGATTTTGATTTTACAAAAGGAATCAGTCAAAAGATGAAAGCCTTTCTGAATACATTGCAGAACTGTGCAAACTTTCCAAGTACTGTGACTTTAGAGATGGACATTCTGGGGCATTAAGGGACAGGCATGCATAGTCAAAGCACTCAAAAGAGGCTACTATCTGAAAGAGAACTAACCTTAAAAAAGACATTGATCATTGCAATATCATCAGAAACTACAGCAAAGAATGAGGCAGAACTGCAGAAAATGAGGTTAGAACATAAAGTGCACAAAATGTCCCTGAAAGGCACAAAAGCCAAAGATGTTATTGATGTGACAAATCCTCCCAGCAGGCAAATGACTGTTGGTTCAAAGAAAAAGTCTGCAGAAAGTGTCACATAGAGAGTGTGTGCAAGGCAGACAAAAAGCACAACTGAGTGAAAAGTCTCAAACAATAAACTAAGCAAATGCATAAAGTTAGCGAAAGTAAAGCAGAATCAGACAACAGAGTCTGACAAAAGTGAACTATCATGCCTAGAACTGCAGATGACAAAATCACCTGGATCACAATAGATATGTCCGGTGTAAAACTGAAAATGGGCTGGATACAGGGCCAACTTTGTCCATAATTCCAGAGGCTGACCACAACAGATTGTTTTTTAAGATACCATTACAGAATACCTCAGTGATGCTAAAGACTAACACCAGGTGATAAACTGTTTCCCAAAGGCAAACAGAGTAAATGTGACGTATGGAGGCCAAACACAGCAGTTAAGCTTTATGTAATGAAAAGTGGAGGGCCAGCACTTTCCAGACATGAATGGTTGAAAAAAATCCAACTAGACTGGAACTCAGTCAAAGCTCTCAGTGTGGCATCAACAGGCAACGACAGCCCAAATGGTAGTAGCACTAACCAGGCACAGCTGCTTAATGCTCATGAGGTGGTCTTTGAGAAGGGCATCAGTAAACTCGAAGACATGAAGGCTAGAATTGAACTGGATCATACAGCAACACCAAGACTCCATAAAGTACATCCGGTGCATTACATACTACATCCTAAAGTGAATGCTAAACTGCAGAGCTTAGAGGAGTCTGAAATTCTCTCCAATGTTGAGTGGAGCGATTGGGCCACGCCCATTGTCCCTGCCATCAAGAAAGGGAATGCTGGAGCTATTTGCATGTGTGGGGATTTCAAGGTGAGCATCAAATGATGCTGCATACTGTGTAGTACACCCTGTCACGAATTGAAGATATTTTTGTATCTTTGGTAGGCAGGGAGAGGTTTTCAAAGATTGGCTTGTTACAAGCCTATCTGCAAACAGCAATTGAAGAGTCAAGCAGGAAGTTCCTTACAATCAACACAAGCAAGGGACTGTTCCAGTATAATTGTCTCATCTTTGGCGTCGCATCAGCTCCAGCAATTTGGTGAAGAACAATAGACCAAGTGTCAGGAACACAGTGTTACTTTGATGACATCATTGTGACTGGCAAAAATGATGAAGAGCACCTCCAGAACCTTGGTAAAATGCTTACCAGGCTGAATGAGTATGGTCTGCGCGCTAAGAGAGAGAAACATGAGTTTTTCAAGAATGAAATTTCACATTGTGGACATGTCATTGAGAAGCATGGCTTACATAAGTCACAAGGGAAGATTGAAGTAGTGTTACAGGTTTCCAAATCGGAAAGTATATCAACTCAGGTCATACTTGGGTCTTGCAAGCTATTACCACCGGTTTCTCCCAAACATTGCGACAGTGCTGCATCCATTGAATGCACTGTTGCAGACAGGAGCAAAGTGGGAATGGTCAGAAAGATGTGGAAGAACATTCAAGGAAACAAAGAGACGAATAACATCTGATGAACTGCTCTCCCGTTAGACCCATCTCTGCCCATCAGACTGGCGTGCAATGCGTCCCCTTATGGCATTGGAGCCACTTTATCACACATCCCAATATGGATTTGAACGCCCGATTGTGTTTGCTTCAAGATCTCTGAAGAGCGCAGAACACAACTACACACAGATTGACTGACAGGCCCTTAGTCTAGTTTGGGAAATGAAGAAGTTCCACCACTACCTCTACGGACAAAAATTTACACTAGTGACTGATCGTCAGCCCCGTGTCCATTTTCAATCCCAGAAGGAAAATCCAGTGATGACTGCTACCCGGTTACAATGCTGGGCACTGTTCCTAGGAGCCCACTCTTATGACAAGAGTTCAAGGGTACCAACCAACACAGCAATGCTGATGGCTTGTCACGTCTTCCACGGTTGGCCACTGAAGAAAAAAGTCTTCAAACTGTGACCCAGCAGAGGAGTTTCACACAGCATTGGTGGACCAGTTGCCGGTGACAAATTTATAAATATAAAGGGAAACAAAAAATGATCTGACATTGTCAAAAATCACCATGCAAGGATGGCCAGCTCACAGTAACCCCATGTTTCCAGAGTTCTCAATGAGATGAAACCAACTGTCAGTACATCAAAGAACGCTGATGTGTGGATCTCGTGTTGTGTTTCCCTCTAAACTGTGAACCAGTGTTAGAAAATCTGCATGAAGAACACCTGGGTACAATCAAGGTGAAGAGGCTCGCCCAGGGCTACATGTGGTGGCCGGGAATAGATAGACAGATTGAAGACTTGGCCAAAAGCTGTTCAGGCTACCATAAAGTTTAAAATGCACCCCCACAGGCACTGTTACACCTGTGAGAGTGGCCATCGTCACCATAGCAAACTGTGCATAATGACTTTGCTGGGCCATTCATGGACTTCATGTTTCTGATTGCTGTGGCTGCTCATACAAAGTAAACCAACTCAGCAAAGACCGTCTCTGCCCCGAGGACCATCTTCACCAGAAACGGCTTACCAGAACAAACTGAATGACAACGGACAATACACATCAGCAGAATTTCAACTGTTCATGGAAAAAAATAGCATCAGACTTTCATGTCAGCGCGTCACCACTCAGCAACGAATGGGTTAGCTGAAAGGTTTATCCAAACCTTCAAAAAGTCCATTACAGCAATGGACAAGGAGGACACTTCTCTACAGCACAAGGTGGACAACTTCCTTCTAGTGTATTGGAACTCTGTTCATGCAACGACAAATCAAACATCTGCAACGTTGCTCAGGAACAGGAATCTGAGATCTCACATAGACCTCCTAAAACCAGATCTACTGAGGAAAGTGCAGGTTAAGTGCAAGTGAAGCAGCAAGGTGTTTCGAGATTGGACAGGAAGTCCTAGTGCGTGATTACCGAGAAGACAAGTGGACACCCAGTAGGATAGCTACAAGAAGTGGATCACTGATGTACAAAGTGGACGTTGGAGATCAGACATGGAGACGTCATGTGGACCAGGTACTGGATGCTCAACCGAAGAACACACCCGAGTCCACTGCATCCAACAAGACGGACACATTACAGTCACCAGACTTACCTCTCACTGACAGCAATGTGATGCCGGAAACTGAGAACGTTGTCTTAGACAAGACACCTACCAAACCTGATGCCACTCCCCAGGTCCAGAGGCGTTATCCTGAAAGAAACAGTGCCCCCTAAAAGACTGAACCATTAGAACTGTGAAGTTTGTTATGGACTGTTATTGTGAAAGCATGCTTATTTGGAAGAGGGGTTTATGAAAGGTAAATTGAATGTTTTGTACATAAACAGTTTTAAGATATAGGAGCAGAAGTACGCCATTCGGCCCATCAAGTCTGCTCCGCAATTCAATCATGGGCTGATCCAATTCTTCCAGTCATCCCCACTCCCCTGCCTTCTCCCCATACCCTTTGATGCCCTGGCTAATCAAGAACATAGATTTATGATGCATTAATCTAAAGGGTAAAGTGTAATGTATGGATCTATTTCTTTTAGAGCAATGAACCCTCCTCCTTAGCACTACGCATTGATCTGTTGTCTACGCGTTGTTCTTTCTCTCTCACTCTAATGTGAGCCATCTCCCGCGTGTGTGCTTTCATCTAATGTGGTCTCAGCTCAGCACATCGCAGAAACCAGCCTCCCCTCCACGGACTCCGTCCACACTTCCCACTGCACCAGTGAAGCAGCCCACATGATCAAAGACTCTGGACATGCTCTCTTCTCCCCTCTCCCATCAGGCAGAAGAGTTTGAAAGCACGTACCACCATGCTCAAGGACAGATCCTGTCCCACTGTTATCAGACGATTGAGCCTGATCTCTTGTACAATGAGACGGACTCTTCACCTCACAATCTATCTTGATATGATCTTGCATTTTATCACTTGCCCACACCACATTTCCTGACTATCACACTTTATTCTGTGTTGGTTCTGTTTTACCTTGTTCTAGCTCAACGCACTGTGTCATGATCTGATCTGTATGAAGAATGTGCAAGACGAGGCTTTCCCTGTATCTCGGTATGTGTGACAATAATAAACCAATTCCAAACATTGTCATTGTCTCCCCGCCCCCCCCCCCCCCCCCCCACAACTACCTCCTCTAGCAGCTCAGTCCATATAGCCAGGACTCCAGGAAAAACCCTGCCCCTCAGGATCTATTAAATCTCTCCCCTCTCACCTTAAAGCTGTGCCCTCAAATTTTTGATTCCCTTTCCCTGGGAAAAAGACTGAGTGCATTCACCCCTCGTGATTTAAAACCCTCCATCTCCCAATCTCCTATGCTGGAAGGAATAAGGTCCTAGACCGCACAGCTTCCCCGAAAGTTCGGGCCCTCGAGCCCAGTACCTTTGGCCGGATGTTTTCCAGCTCTCCATTTTGCAGCCTCCACAAAACATGCTGAGTGGCGTCTCCTCCAATTCCAAAGTTCAAGGCGTGTAAAGGGGAAAATAACTCCCGCCAGATCTGGACAAGACACAAGAGAGGGGTACGGGCAGTGGTGAGACCAGGGATGTCAAAAGGCAGAGAACATGGCTGGTGTGGAGAGATGCTGAGGGGCTGAGATCTGGAGTGAGAACAGTCACATGAGGCAGGGTAGAGTGGGAGGCTGAGAGACAAAACCCAGGAGGCAGAGTGGGGGCAAGGGAGAACAGATATGGAGGACAGCTGAGAGTCAGAGTCGGTGGTGGAAGGTGCTCATTGAGGGAGAAGAAGGGGTAAGGGGAGTGTAGGAGGGAAGATTGAGGGGTAAGGCAAGGAGGAGAGTGAAAGGGGGTGGTGAATGGGTAGAACAGAGGGCAGATGAGGTAGACAGAGGTGGGGGATGAGACAGCTCACACACACTTCCCTGAGGTCGGTAAACTACCCCCACACCTCCCTAAGGGTGTTTAAGCCCCATTCCCTCCCATCTCACCTCAAACTGGTGCATTAACTGGATCAGGGAGTCACCCACAAACAATACATCAGGCTCTTTGTCCTTGGTGTCAGCGACAAAGCGGTTGTGCTATTGGGGAGAGAAGATTGTTACTGTAGGACTAGTGACCGCCTTACCCCATACACTCACACTCAAAAATCCCTCACGCAGAACCCCTTCCATATACCACTCCCCCCCCCCCACACACACACATAGGTTGTGCTGTCGGGGAGGGGGAGATTATTACTGCAGGTCTGGTCACCTCCACATCACACACACCCCTCCAGCACAATCCCACACACACACCCCTCCCAAAATTCCCAACACACATGCGCCCTCCCACATGCACATACTTCCTCCCATACAATCCCTCTCACATACACACCCCCCTTCCACAATCCCAAACACACACCCCTCCCCCGCACAATCCCTCTCTCACACACACACACCCTCCTCCCACAATCCCCCCCCCCACACACACACCTACCAAATATCCTCCTCCAACACACACAAATTCATGTGGGTGGGGGGAGATCTTTACCGCAGGATTAGTCATGACCCCCCCTCCACCCCACACACATTCCCTCCCATATACACCCTCCAAACACACGAACCAAACCAGTCGTGCAGTGGACCAGCAGAGGAGATTGCTACTGCTGAACTGGTCACCCGCCCCACTATGTACACCCTTCCCCAGTTGTGCTGAGGGAAAGGTGATCATCACTGTGGGACTCATTACCCCTGCTACACACACACACACCTCACTGATAGTCAGTGGTAGAAAGGGTGAGTAGCTTCATGCAAGGAGCATTCGTAATAAGGTGGATGAATTGAAAGTGCAGATTGTTATTAATGATTATGATATAGTTGGGATCACAGAGACATGGCTCCAGGGTGACCAGGGATGGGAGCTCAACGTTCAGGGATATTCAATATTCAGGAGGGATAGACATGAAGGAAGGGGAGGTGGGGTGGCGTTGCTGGTTAAAGAAGAGATTAACGCAATAGAAAGGAAGGACATAAGCTGGGAAGATGTGGAATCGATATGGGTAGAGCTGCGTAACACTAAGGGGCAGAAGACGCTGGTGGGAGTTGTGTACAGGCCACCTAACAGTAGTAGTGAGGTCGGAGATGGTATTAAACAGGAAATTAGAAATGTGTGCAATAAAGGAACAGCAGTTATAATGGGTGACTTCAATCTACATGTAGATTGGGTGAACCAAATTGGTAAAGGTGCTGAGGAAGAGGATTTCTTGGAATGTATGCGGGATGGTTTTTTGAACCAACATGTCGAGGAACCAACTAGAGAGCAGGCTATTCTGGACCGGGTTTTGAGCAATGAGGAAGGGTTAATTAGCAATCTTGTCGTGAGAGGCCCCTTGGGTAAGAGTGACCATAATATGGTGGAATTCTTCATTAAGATGGAGAGTGACATAGTTAATTCAGAAACAAAGGTTCTGAACTTAAAGAGGGGTAACTTTGAAGGTATGAGACGTGAATTAGCTAAGATGGACTGGCAAATGACACTTAAAGGATTGACGGTGGATATGCAATGGCAAGCATTTAAAGGTTGCATGGATGAACTACAACAATTGTTCATCCCAGTTTGGCAAAAGAATAAATCAAGGAAGGTAGTGCACCCGTGGCTGACAAGAGAAATTAGGGATAGTATCAATTCCAAAGAAGAAGCATACAAATTAGCCAGAGAAAGTGGCTCACCTGAGGACTGGGAGAAATTCAGAGTTCAGCAGAGGAGGACAAAGGGCTTAATTAGGAAGGGGAAAAAAGATTATGAGAGAAAACTGGCAGGGAACATAAAAACGGACTGTAAAAGCTTTTATAGATATGTAAAAAGGAAAAGACTGGTAAAGACAAATGTAGGTCCCCTGCAGACAGAAACAGGTGAATTGATTATGGGGAGCAAGGACATGGCAGACCAATTGAATAATTACTTTGGTTCTGTCTTCACTAAGGAGGACATAAATAATCTTCCAGAAATAGTAGGGGACAGAGGGTCCAGTGAGATGGAGGAACTGAGCGAAATACATGTTAGTAGGGAAGTGGTGTTAGGTAAATTGAAGGCAGATAAATCCCCAGGGCCAGATGGTCTGCATCCCAGGGTGCTTAAGGAAGTAGCCCAAGAAATAGTGGATGCATTAGTGATAATTTTTCAAAACTCGTTAGATTCTGGACTAGTTCCTGAGGATTGGAGGGTGGCTAATGTAACTCCACTTTTTAAAAAAGGAGGGAGAGAGAAACCAGGGAATTATAGACCGGTTAGCCTAACGTCGGTGGTGGGGAAACTGCTGGAGTCAGTTATCAAGGATGATAACAGCACATTCAGAAAGTGGTGAAATGACGGACAAAGTCAGCATGGATTTGTGAAAGGAAAATCATGTCTGACGAATCTCATAGAATTTTTTGAGGATGTAACTAGTAGAGTGGATAGGGGAGAACCAGTGGATGTGGTATATTTGGATTTTCAGAAGGCTTTTGACAAGGTCCCACACAGGAGATTAGTGTGCAAACTTAAAGCACACGGTATTGGGGGTAAGGCATTGGTGTGGGTGGAGAGTTGGTTAGCAGACAGGAAGCAAAGAGTGGGAATAAACGGGACCTTTTCAGAATGGCAGGCGGTGACTAGTGGGGTACCGCAAGGCTCAGTGCTGGGACCCCAGTTGTTTACAATATATATTAATGACTTGGATGAGGGAATTAAATGCAGCATCTCCAAGTTTGCGGATGACACGAAGCTGGGTGGCAGTGTTAGCTGTGAGGAGGATGCTAAGAGGATGCAGGGTGACTTGGATAGGTTGGGTGAGTGGGCAAATTCATGGCAGATGCAATTTACTGTGGATAAATGTGAAGTTATCCACTTTGGTGGCAAAAATAGGAAAACAGATTATTATCTGAATGGTGGCCGATTAGGAAAAGGGGAGGTGCAACAAGACCTGGGTGTCATTATACACCAGTCATTGAAAGTGGGCATGCAGGTACAGCAGGCGGTGAAAAAGGCGAATGGTATGCTGGCATTTATAGCGAGAGGATTCGAGTACAGGAGCAGGGAGGTACTACTGCAGTTGTACAAGGCCTTGGTGAGACCACACCTGGAGTATTGTGTGCAGTTTTGGTCCCCTAATCTGAGGAAAGACATCCTTGCCATAGAGGGAGTACAGAGAAGGTTCACCAGATTGATTCCTGGGATGGCAGGACTTTCATATGAAGAAAGACTGGATGAACTGGGCTTGTACTCGTTGGAATTTAGAAGATTGAGGGGGGGATCTGATTGAAACATATAAGATCCTAAAGGGATTGGACAGGCTAGATGCAGGAAGATTGTTCCCGATGTTGGGGAAGTCCAGAACGAGGGGCCACAGTTTGAGGATAGAGGGGAAGCCTTTTAGGACCGAGATTAGGAAAAACTTCTTCACACAGAGAGTGGTGAATCTGTGGAATTCTCTGCCACAGGAAACAGTTGAGGCCAGTTCATTGGCTATATTTAAGAGGGAGTTAGATATGGCCCTTGTGGCTACGGGGGTCAGGGGGTATGGAGGGAAGGCTGGGGCGGGGTTCTGAGTTGGATGATCAGCCATGATCATAATAAATGGCGGTGCAGGCTCGAAGGGCTGAATGGCCTACTCCTGCACCTATTTTCTATGTTTCTATGTTCATGAACATCAACACCTCAAAGGACCTATTCTGGGCCAAATACATTGATGCAATCAGGAAGAAAGCACGCCAGCAGCTGTAATTCATTAGGAGTTTCAAGAGATTTGGTATGTCAACAAAAACACTCAAAAACTTATATAGATGCACTGTGGAGAGCATTCAGACAGGCTGAGTACCGTCTAGTATGCAGAACCAAAAGCAGCTGCAGAGGGTCGTAAATTTAGATAGCTCCATCTTGGGTACTAGCCTACAAAATACCTGGGATATCTTCAAGGAGCAGTGTTTCAGAAAGGCACCATCCATTATTAAGGACCTCCAGCACCCAGGGCATGCCCTTTTCTTTATATCAAGACTATAAAAAGTTTATTTGCAACACATATACACAAAACGTACAGAAAAACAATATTTACAAGACAGTAGATATACTCAAATTACAATATGGTTACTACCGTCTATAAAAGTCTACACCATGGAGGATCACCGTTCACGGAAATCGCCCAATGCGCCCACCGAGACCACATGCTCCCTCTTCAAGCACAGCTGGGCATGAACGTATCCTTGGAACAGCGACAGGCAGTCGGCCCGGGTAGTGCCCTCCACCTTCCCTCGCCTAGACTCGTGAATGGCCATTTTGGCCAGGCCCAGGACCGAGCCCATCAGGAGACCCTCCTCACGGCCCACACCCTTCCGAACTGGGTGCCCGTAGATGAGGAGCACAGGGGTAAAGTGCAGCCAGAACCTCAGCAGCAGCTCTCTGAGAAACTAAAACAGGGGCTGCATGCCCTTTTCTCACTGTTACCGTCAGGACGGAGGTGCAGAAGCCTGAAGGCACACACTCAGCAATCCAGGAACAGCTTCTTCCTCTCTGTCATGTGATTTCTAAATGCACATTGAACCCGAGAACACTACTTCACTTCTTTAATAAATATTATTTTCGTTTTTGCATGATTTTTAATCTATTCAATACACATATACTGTAATCGATTTATTTACTTACCATTCTTCTATATTATGTATTGCATTTTACTGCTGCTGCTAGGTTAGCAAATTTCACGACACATAAACCTAATTCCGATTGACTGCATCACTGCCGGGAGCGAATGCTCCAACAGGCAGGATCGAAGGAAGCCGCAAAGGGTTATAGATTCTGCCAGCTCCATCACGGGCACAACCCTCCTCACCATTGCTGACATCTTCACAAGGTGATGCCTCAAGAAGGCGGCGTCCATCACTAAAGACCTTCACCACACGGGACATGCCCACTTGGCATTATTACCATCGGGGGGGGGGGGGGGGGGGAGTACAGGAGCTTGCAGATCCACACTCAATGTTTTAGAAACAGTTTCTTCCCCTGACATTAGATCTCTGAATGGCCCACAGACCCACGAACACTGCACTGTTGTTCGTCTTTTGCACTCTTAATGTTTCTAATTCACTGTATAGCTGACACAAAACAGATTTCACAACCTACGTCAGTGATAATAAACCCGATTCTGATGAGGTTGTACGTAGCCACTCTCAGGCAGCTATGGACTCGGACCCCATCTCTTTGCACATCAACACGAGGATCCTGCTGACTCTTTACATTTGATCTCCCAAACAGTAACACCTCACACTTGGCTGGATTAAACTTCACTTTCCATTTCTCCACCCATATCTGCAACCGATCTATATCCCACTGTATCCTTTGCCAGTCTTCTACGCCATCCACAATGCCACCAGTCTTTGTATCGTTTACAAACTTACTAACCTCTCATACACTCAACGATTCAGGAACAGTTTCTTTCCCTCTGCCATCCCATTCCCAAATAGACATTGAACCCACGAACAGATCACTACTTTTTTAAAATTTGTTTTTGCACTGATTATTTTAATATTTAATACACACACTCATAAGTGCATACACATATACAGTCACAAATATTACTTACTGTAATTCATTTTCTCTGTATTTATCATGTATTGTATTGTACTGCTGCCGCAAAGTTAACAAATTTCGCAATGTGCTGATGATATTAAAACTGATTCTGAACCTACCCACTTAATTATATTACAAACATATCGTCGCCAGGCACCACTAGTCACGGACCTCTGGCCAGAACAAGTCCCTGCTATCGGCAGGCCAATTCTGCAGGTCACGGCAGATCCCACGCACGTTAATCTTCTGGATGAGCTGCCCCTGAGGGACCCTGTCACACACCGTGCTGACCATATCCATGGCTCCACCTTCATCAATCACCTCAGTCAGCTCCTCAAAAAAGATGCAGCTTGCCCCATGTATCAGATTTCTGAATAGTCCACGAATCAATGAGCATTACTTTATCGTTTTGCCTGCACTAGTTTGTACTTTTTCTGTCTACATACAAATCAGAGACAATAAATCTGAATCTGACAAAGCCATGCTGACTCTCCCTAATTAGGCCACAGTTTTCCAAATGTTCATAAATCCTATCCGTAAGCATCCTCTCCAGTAACTTCCTACCACTGACGTGAGACTCAGTGACCTATAGTTTCCAGAATCATCCTCATTTCCTTTCTTGAATAATAGAACAACATTAGCTGCTTGCCAGTCCCGAGGAACCTTGCCCACAGTTGGGAAAGACACAAAGGACTTGGTTAAGGCCCCAACAATCTCACCTCTTGCCTCCCTCTCTCAACAATCTTAGCTAAGCTGCACAAGTTCAGAAGGCTTCTCAGTTTTTCCGTGCACGGACAAGGGCTGCTGTGCTTGTCGAGGAGATTTGAATGGAATCGGACAGTGTGTGTATCCGTGAACACCTACTCTGACCTTATGATGAAAAGGTCACTGATAGAACAGCTGAATGACAAACCACCTCGCTTTGTGTGGGCTGTGAACACAGCCTCAGCCACGGAGAGCTCTCCCCTTGATGCCCACGGATTTCAGATTTCCCAGGGCTCTCTGACCCCACCCTTAATATTGAGGGTAGTGACTCTCATCCCTGCAGTTTGGTCCTTGGTCCCTTTGGACCCCAAAGATGTGCCGGCCTACCCCACAATCCATCCAACCCTTCCTTCCTACAAGCTCAAAACTCTCCACTTTCTTTTAGTCATGTACTTAGAAGTCCCTTACATGTCCCTAATGTATTAGCCACTACCACCACCTCAGTGCATTCCACGTAAAAAATACCTGCCTCTGACATCCCTCCCTAAATTTTCCTCCAATCACCTTAAAAGGGTATACTTTGGTGGTATCCATCTCCGACAGGAATAAATCTCCGGCTGCCCATTCTATCCATGTCTCTCCTGATCTTGTACACCTCTAACAAGTCGCCTTTCATCCTCATTTGCTCCAAAGAAAAGCCTTAGCTCACTCAACTTTTCCTCATAAAATATCCAGGTAGCATCCTGGTAAGTCTCCTCTGCACCCTCTCTAAAGCTTCCGTGCCCTTCCTATAATGAGGCCAGAACTCCAACTGAGGTCTAACCAGAGTTTTACAGAGTTGCAACATTACCTTGTGATCTTTGAGTAATTAATACAAACACACTCTGTCAACTCATGCAGCAACTTTGAGGAATCTATGGATTTCGATGCCAAGATCCCCGTTTCTCCACACTAAGAATCCTGCCTTCACTGATGAAGTGGCTGAAGGTGCTTCTGTCCAGGGTACCGCTCTGAGCATATCCCAGTGATGTCCCAGGACTGGGAATGACTAACCACCACCATTTATATGGGGTGCAAACACAACCAAACCATGGGGAGCTCCCACCCTTGATGCCCACAGACTTCAGATTTCCCAGTGCTCTCTGATGCCACTGCCCAAGTTGAGGGTAGTCAATCTTGCTTCATCCCTGGAGTTCAGCCCTTGGGTACACGTTTGGTGCGGGGCTGGAGCAGAGTGGTTCCAATAAGACCCCGGCTGAACACCAGTCACAGGTTACTGGTGAGGCAGTTCTATTTTATAGCACTCCTGAGCTACCTTATCAATTCCTTTGAGCACAGTGGAGGTTGAACGAAATTGGAGTCAGAAACCTCTCTCACCTGTGACATCCATCGGCCGTCGCCCTGGACATCCTGGGGAATGGCAGGAATGGCAGCTGGGTTATCGCCTCGCTCACTCATTCCGTTCATGGGAATTGAGCTCTGGAGATCCGGCTACAGCAGAACACAGACCTGATTCAGAGCAGGGGGAAGGGGAGACTGTGAACATCCTTAGGGTCAAACCACGTCCACTGATGGTCAAAGGGATGCAGGACGGAAAATATTCAGGAGACCGCACAGGGGGAAGCGAAGGGGAGTGAAGGAAGCCAGTGGGAAGGGTTGGGGAAGAGAGGGGAGGGAGGAGAGCTGGGAGACGGTGGGGAGGGGGGATTTGGGTCGGATAGGCAGAATGGGGAGGCATGGAGGGCGGGACCGGGAGAATGGAGGAAGGAACAGAGGGTTAGAGCGAGAAGAGGCTTGGGAAAGGGTGTTAGAGGGAGAGGCGGTTGAAAGGAGGGGATATGGGGAAAGGGAGAGATGGAAAGTTCAGGGAGGGGTCAGAGATTATTTCCGTTGCCAAGCAACCTGTTGCACTAACGCCTCCCACACAGCCACCCTCTGACTCCCTCCCCTCGACACCTTCATCCCTCTCCTCTCCTCCACTCTTCTCCTCCTCCTCCCCTCTCCCCCTAGCCATCTCCCTCTCCCACCTCCATCCCTTTCCCTCTTACACTCGCTCCCTCCTCCAGTCTCTCAACAGGACGTTCCACGAACTTCCGGTCATGCGCACATCGCGAGCGCAAAAGGGAAAAAAAAACATCGCTGTCAATCAAGGAGAGGAAGCCGAAGAGAGCGCGGGGAGGGGCGGGGCCAACTGTGCGCTGCCGGACTGACAGAGAGGGGCGTGGCCGGGGTGGGGGGAGGGTAAAGGCGGCTGCCTGGTGGACAGGCGGCGCGGCCAATGGAGGGGCGGGGCAGGAGTGAGGGGGCGGGGCTAGTGTCGCTGTGGTGGGGGAGTCGAGTCGCGACCGTTGTCTGGTGAGACGTCGTTGGCGTGGTGAGTGACAACGGTTAAAAGGATAGAGAGAGTGTTGGAATAGAGAGAGAGTGAGTGTGGGAAGGGAAGAATGAAAGGTGGGAGAGTTGGAACGGAACGGGATGGAGAGGGGGATGCTGTTTGGTCCTAGTGTGGACAGTAATGGTGCACACAAACAGGCCCTTCTGCCCATCGAACTCCCATTCGCCATGGAGAGAGACTACGTCAAGTCAAGCCGCTCTTATCGTCATTTCAACCATCACTGCTGGTACAGTACACAGTAAAAACGAAACAACAATCCTCCAGGACCATGGTGCTACCTGAAACAACACAAAACTGCATTAGACTTCAGGCCTACACAGGACTACATAAAGTGCATAAAACAGTGCAAGACAGTACAATAATTAGTAAATAGGACAATGACCCAGTAAAGGACAAATTACAATATAATTATAAATGATGTAAATGTAAGCAATGTTTTAGCAGCAATTGAGCAAAGATTGCAAAAGGGAGTGGAGTGGTGTTCAGTTGTGTGTGTGTATGTGTGTGTGTATATATGGGTTGGTGTCAGACTAGACTCTGGGAATTGAGGAGTCTAATGGCTCGGGGGAAGAAACCGTTACACAGTCTGGTCGTTAGAGCCCTAATGCTTTGGTACCTTTTGCCAGCTGGCAGGAGGGAGAAGAGTTTGTATGAGGGGTGCGTGGGGTCCTTCACAATGCTGTTATCTGAATCTGAAGCAACACGCAATCTGTTGGAGGAACTCAGCAGGTTGCGCAACATCTGTGGAAGGAAACAACTTTTTGATGTTTTGGGTGGAAACCAGCGTGTCCTGTCTTTACTCTCAATTCCTTCTAACTTGCTCCATCCGTTGTTCCCTCCCCTCGGTTTTTGCCTACCCCCATCTATCAATAACCTGCCACTCTCTCAATTCGACTGCGACTCACTTTCCCCTACCGGGCACTGCCTGCTTGTCCCGTTACACCCACCCCCTACTCGGTCTACCAATCACCTCGGAATCCTTTCTTGCTGCATCCCTCCTCCTCCTCCTCCTCCTCCTCTCTGTGCTGGCCTCCTCACTTTTCCGGCCCCAGTGCCAATGCAGGGCTTGGATCTGAAACGTCGACAATTCCTTTCCTCCCGCAGATGCTATCATCTCGCCGAGTTCCTCCAGCAGTTTTTCGCCTTCACTCGTTTACACTACTCCTGCATTAATATATATTTTTTAAATTCTCTCCGCAGATGATTGAAAGGAGTTATAAATGAAATGAGTGACGGAACATGCGAGGGGGTGGGAGGGACGGTCGGTTAGAAAAAGAGCGAGGTGGAGGGCATGCAGAAATGAAGAATAGAGGGAGTGCGGAATGGTGAGGGAAGTGAGTTCATTTTGTGAAAATAACATACCATAGCACTCGCCCAGAAAGTGTTCAACCCAATACCACACACTAAGACTTCTCCAATGTCTGCTAAATTGCACATTTTTAGGTCCCTTTCTCTCTCCTCCTCATCTACCCAGTTCTTCCTGCATCTACCCCATCCGTATCACCCTGTTCAAACCTGATCTAAGGTGCTGCCAGTGCAAAGCTTGTACATTCTTCTAGATCTTCCTCAGATCCTGGAAATGTGCCGGTAAGTTAACGTAAACACGAGGAATTCTGCAGATGCTGGAAATTCAAGCAACACACATCAAAGTTACTGGTGAACGCAGCAGGCCAGGCAGCAACTTTGATGTGTGTTGCCGGTAGGTTATTTTACCCGCTCTACATTGCCACCTGGTGTTGGCTAATGGCAAATTACTGTAAGGAGGGCTAACTACCGTCAATAGAAAAACCAGTGGAAAAACTTTGTTTTGCGTGCCATCCACATCAGTGCATTAAGCAAGTACAAGAGAAAATAATAACAGATGCAGAATAAAGTGTTACAGTTACAGAGAAAGTGCAGCACGGGTTGACAATAAGATCCTGAACTCGAGGGCACAGCCTCAAAATTGAGGGGTGACCTTTTAGAACAGAGGTAAGGAGGAATTTTTTTTTAGCCAGAGAGAGGTGAATCTGTGGAATGCTCTGCCAAGTCCGTGGGTATATTTAAGGCGGAAGTTGATCACTTCCCGATCGGTCGAGAAGGCAGGTGTATGGGGTTGAGTGGGATCCAGGATCAGCCGTGATGGAATGGCAGAGCAGACTCGATGGGCTGATTGGCCTAATTTCTGTTTCTATGCTTTGTGGTCTAAGATGCAAGGCCATAACAAAGTAGATCACGAGGTCAAGAGTCCGCCTTATCGTACTCGGGAGCTGTTGAATAGAAGCTGTCTTTGAGCCTGGTGGTGTATGCTTTCAGGTCTTAGAATCTTCTGCCAGATGAAAGAGAGGAGAAGAGAGAATGTCCGGGGCGGGTGAGGTCTTTGAATATGCTGGCTGCTTTATGGAGGCAGCAAGAAGTGCAGACAGAGTTAATGGAGAGGATACGCTCCAGTTTCTTGTCCCAGGTAGAGCTGTGAGAGAGAATGAAGTTGTAGAGATACAGAGTAATAGGAGAGTGGGATGGGACTGATGAAGTTGCTCCCCTGGGAACAAACGTGGAACCAAAAGGCTAAGTTGCCTGCTTCTGTTTTGTACTGTATTGATTCCCATAGGAAACACTGGTAGATGATGACAAGCTTGTTCCTAAGTTGTAGACCAGCACCATAAACATCTCTGACTTCATTACAACATTTAGGATATTGTGATAAGTACATGAATAAGAAAGGTTCAGAAAGGTATAGGCCAAGTGGGACTAGCCTAGGTGGATACCTGGGTTGGCATGATAAATTGGGCCAAATGGCCTGTTTACTCTGCAAGCTTTCTTATTCAAGCAAAGATGAAGTTCCCACCTTCTTCGTTCTTTCACCTGGGCAACTCATTTTAGCACTCTCTGGGTTTTCCCAGAATCATTCTTGACTTTCACTCTTTCCAGTCTCCCGCTGCTAGGATTTGAGGAAGGACATTCTAGATATTGAGGGAGTGCAGCATAGGTTCACGAGGTTAATTCCCGGGATGGCGGGACTGTCATATGTTGAAAGATTGGAGCGACTGGGGTGGTATACACTGTAATTTAGAAGGATGAGAGGGGATCTGATTGAAACATATAAGATTATTTGGGGACTGGACAAGCTAGAGGCAGGAAACATGTCCCCGATGTTGGGGAAGTCCAGAACCAGAGGCCACAGTTTAAGAATAAGGGGTAGACAATTTAGAACGGAGTTAAGGAAAATCTTTTTCACACAGAGGATTGTGGATCTGTGGAATGCTCTGCCTCAGAAGGCAGTGGAGACCAATTCTCTGGATTCTTTCAAAGAAGAGTTAGATAGAACTCTTAAAGATAGCGGAGTGAAGGGATATGGGGAGAAGGCAGGAAAAGGGTACTGATTGTGGGTGATCAGCCATGATCACAGTGAATTGTGGTGCTGGCTTGAAGGGCTGAATGGCCTACTCCTGCACCTATTGTCTATTGATTCTCATTGAATCACAGTGGACAGACTTCCTAATACAAATACTCAGGAACACTGAAACCAAGGGGTGTGAATGCATATCAGTGAGACAGAGTGAGAAAACAGCTAACCAGATATGTAGAACAGTACAGCACTAAAGAGACCATTCAGTCCTTGATATTGTATGGATCTTAATGACAATTATAGCCTCCTCCAATATCCCACCATTCTCCTCATATGCAGGTGTCTATTTAAAAACCCCAAACTCCACTAGTCCTGATGTCTTGAGAAACACACACAAAATACTGGAGGAACTCAGCCTGTCAGGCAGCATCTGTAGAGGCAAATAAACAGTTGATGTTTTGGGCTGAGACCCTTCATCGGGACTAATAGAGTTTGAGGTTTTGAAATGTAATCTCTTGTATCTCTGTTAAACTCCACTAAACTGCCTGCCTCCACTACTACCCCTGGAAGTCCATTCCAAGTACCTACCACACATTGCATTAAAAAGTTTGCCCCGCTGACCTTAAAAGCATGTCCTCTAGTGTTTGACATTTCTTCCCTGAGGAAAAGATTCTGACTTTCTACCCTATCTATGTTTCACTGTAATTTTTTTTAAAACTTCTATCAGGTCTCCTCTCAGCCCCTGATGCTCCAGGGAGCTTGGTTCTTTCATCTGCCTGACTTGCATTAATAAATAAAGGTTAAGGTTAATTAATGAGTCCCCTCTTGAGAGTTGTGGGTAATTCAGGTCAGCCCATGAAAGGAAGGATGTGGAGGCTTTGGAGAAGGTACAATGGAGGTTCACCAGCCGGATGTCACTAGATTAAAGAGTTTGAGCTACAAGGTTGGACAAACTCAGATTGTTTTCTCCCAATCAGTGGAGGCTGGGGGAAGAACTGATAGATGTATATAAAATTATGAGAGGCATAGATAGGGTACATGGTCAGAGTCTGTTTTCCCCAGGGTTGAAATCTCAAATACTAGACAACATGCATTCAAGATGAAGGTTTAAGGGGAACGTGTGCAGCAGTTTCTTTTTACGCAGAGAGATGGGTGCCTGGAATGAGCTGCCAAAAGAGGTGATAGTGGAAGCAGATGTAGCCCCCAGTAAGCCTCAGGCTTGCTCAACTCACTTCCGTCTAGGGGGAGCAGCCCTCAGCCCCGCCAATCTGGGTAATCAAGTTTGTGTGGATGCTGTGTGATGTACCCCACCCTGTCAAATTACAGACAATACACCATATGTGATTAAATGATTACACTTTATAGCTCTTACTGGAGCTATGTAATTAATAGAGGTAAAACATAAAAGGAAAATAAAAAGCACCAATCTTATCAAAGTTCAACCATTTTGTGCACAACAGTTGGAGCTCAATTAATGGAGTCTTCTTTCCACCATTCGATCCTCTCCGACCTCCTCGACCCACTGCCTGGGACCAACCATGGTGGTCGACCAGATACTCCACACGAGTCTGCCTTCGTCTCCTCTTCTTGCCGAAGACCCTGGGCCTCGGACTCCCGCTTGGGGTCGGTCCCACCACCCAGGGTCACAGCATCGCATCGCCTCTCTCTGTCCCCATCACGCCTTCTGCGCCAAAGCCCGTGAAACACAATAGCTTACAGACACACAAGAAAGAATAACATCTATCCCAATTGGTTAGCAAATGAATACAATTCTCTTTATAACCCAAACAAGCTGCTAGAGAGAGAACTTTCTCAGCAGTTATTATTACAGAAAAGCCATTTTAATTATAACATAACAAAGAAGCCATTTTGTTAGCCTTCGCAGTAACATAAAAGAAGAAACCCCTTACACAGATACAATCGAGACACTTTAAAAGGGTTTCAGATAGACACATGTCTGTTCAGGGAATGGCGAGATATCGATCATGTACAGACAGAAAAGATTTTGTTTAATATGACATGATGTTAGAAAGTCAGCAGCTTTAAATTCCTGTGTGTTAACATACCAGACAACCTGTCCTGGGCCCAACACATGCAGTGCTTATAAAGAGTATTCACCCCCCCCCCGGAAATTTTCATGTTTTATTGCAGGGGTTGGCAACCTTTTTGCCTCTGTGAGCTGGATTGCGTATTAATGAGCAGACAGTGGGTGAGATAAATGCCATAAAAAACTTAAAATATGGGAATTATCCATTTAAATATATCTAGTTATGTTTTGCCTCAAATTAATGAATAATGCATGCTAGAAAATCATTTGTGCTTAAGGTTGCCTACCCCTGTTTTATTGTTTTACAACATTGAAGCATATTGGCTTTGGCTTTTTTAACACTGGTCAACAGAAAAAGACTCATTCGTATCAAAGTGAAAACATCTCTGCAAAGTGATCTAAATTAATTACAAATATAAAACACAAAATAATTAACTGCGTAAGTATTCATTCCCTTTAATATGACACACCGAATCATCACTGGTGCAGCCAATTGGTTTTAGAAGTCACATAATTAGTTAAATGGTGATCACCTGTAGCAGTCAAGGTGTTTCAATTGATTGTAGTAAAAATACACCTGTATCTGGAAGGTCCAACTACTGGTCAGGGTTGGATGTTGTGAGTAGGAGAGTGGGAGTCGATTGTGGAGCTCACTGGAAAATAGCAGAGAGAACATCAAGGAAAGAGCCAAGCTGTTGAAGGAAGTTTTTGGCGAGAATGGGAAGTGAACTAGAGATGGAGGTCGGCGGAAAAGAGGAACGGAATGGAAAGAGGAAGAAAAGAAAGCAGAGGTACAGGATATCAAACTCTGAGGAATCAGCGGATGATCAAAACAGGACAGCAAAACAATGGAAAGAAGATGAGATTAAAGCAATTATAAAACTAAATGAAGATAGGGCGTTATTTGGTGATTGGAACCCGATTCGTTTGATGAAAATGCTCAGCAAAATTATAGGCGAGATTAAAGGAGCAAAGATTTTACGAAATGGATCGCTATTAGTGATTTGTCGGGATAGTACTCAGCAAGGCAAAGTGATAAGATTATGTAAAATAGACGGCAAAGAAGTACAATGCTCAATACCCAACAATAGAAAGTGGATTAGAGGAGTTATTTCAGGGATACCAACAAAAATTACTCTGGATGAGATTAAACAGAACATAAAAGGAGCAAAAATTATTGAGGCCAAACGTTTGAAAGTTACAAGAAACGGGAAAAAGTGTGATAGTTTATTGGTAATGATTAACTTTGATGAAGAGAGATTGCCGACTAACGTTTACTTAGGGTATATGTGTTATGCGGTTAGAATATATATATACCACCGCCTTTAAGATACTATAAATGTCAGAAATTCGGGCACATTGCGGCGGTCTGCAGAGGAAAACAAAGATGTGGGAGATGTGCGGAGAACATGAATATGGGAAATATGAAGCGGGAGCTAGGCTGAAATGCTGCAATTGTGGTGAGGAACACAGCGCAGCCTATCGAGGGTGCATTTATAGCAAGAAGGTAGCTGAGATACAATATGTAAAAGTAACTCAAGGAATCAGTTATGCAGAGGCAGTAAAAGAATTTGATGAAAAAAAGGCTGTCAAGCAAACAGATACAGGGAATAATAAACTGGTGAATTGTGAGAGCTGCAATATGAAAAATAAGAATACACTGTTAATGAGTAGAAAGGATTTCGTGCTTTTTATGGTGGGTGCAATTAATCAGTGCAAACAAACAAAAGAACTGAGAGAAATAAAATTTTCATCAAGTCTGCAGAAAAGTATCTTGGTATTAAAGGGATTAGGTGGGAAGAAGTCAAAGAAACGCTGAGTGGAGGATCCAACAGTTCACAGGCAGGGGAGATGGAATCTCAATGGCAGTATACTTATCACAAAGGGTCAAGAATTTCAGAAATATTTCAGAATTTAAAGAAAATCCTCAGATTTTATGGTTGAAGCCCAGGGTAAATGTGTAGAACTCCAACAACAAATAGAAGTACCCGACAAGAACAACGGTGAGTTGGAAAGAGATTGGAAAATGGAGGAAATTATTACAAGAATGCAAAAGGAAAAGGAATTTGTTGCAAAGTGAATTATCTACATTCAGATTATAAAATGAAAACATGGAAGCAAATGAAGAAGAACTCTGAGGTCTCAGTAAACAACTGCAGGCTACGATCCAAGAAAAGGCAAACCTGAAAAAGCAGATAGACTTGGAAAAACAGCAATTTTAAAAGTATAATGTGTGATAATTACTATTCTTTAACAAGACGATTTTAGTCTTACAAGTGATGTAGATGAAATCAATGTAATTGAGGTAATGCAACTACACGAAAACGTGACAAAATGAGGGAAGAATGGCAGTTTGCAGCATTATCTAATGAGCACATTAAGCATTCACAAGGAACTGCAACTACAGAGTGATGCTAATAGAGAACTGCAGGCTGAACTGGATAGTCTAAAGTAGAGAACGCCAGGACATATTTGGTTGGAACACCACAAGTCTAGCAGGTGGCGGTAATGCACTGAAAACTGGTTGCCAACCACCATAAAACAAACGAGAAGAAGGAGAAGGTCCAACTGCTGGTGAGTCACTATCCTGTCAAAAACTACACCATGAAGTCAAAAGAACACTCCAAGCAACTTTGCAAAAAAAATTGTTGAAAAGCACAAGTCAGGAGATAGATACAAGAAAAAAAATCCAAGTCACCGAATTCCCTTAGAGTACAATTAAGGCAGTCATCAAGAAATGGAAAGAATATGGCATGCCTGTAAATCGATATAGAGCAGGCTGTCCTCAAAAACTGAG
Organism: Mobula birostris; assembly: GCF_030028105.1. Taxonomy (NCBI): domain Eukaryota; kingdom Metazoa; phylum Chordata; class Chondrichthyes; order Myliobatiformes; family Myliobatidae; genus Mobula; species Mobula birostris. Next base: position 549,394 of record NW_027275875.1, read on the forward strand.
TGACTGTGCATTAAGGGGACTCCTGAGGGAGGCCACAAGAGACCTTTGAAAACTTTGGAGGAGTTACAAGTTTCAGTGGCTGAGATGAGAGAGACTGTGTATACAACAACTGTTGCCTGGGCGCTTCACCAGTTGCAGCTTTATGGGAGAGTGGCAAAGGGAAAACCACTGTTGGAAAAAAACTCAGAAATCTCAACTAGAGTTTGCCAGAGGCATGTGGAAGACTCTGAAGTCAGCTGGAAGAAAGTTCTATGATCATATGAAACCAAAACTGAGCTTTTTGGCCATCAAACTAAATGCTATGTTTGGTGTAAGCCAAACAGTGTACATCATGAAAAATACACAATCTCTACCTTGATGGTGGCTGCATCATGCTGTGGGGATGATTCATTGCAGCAGGCCCTGGAAGGCTTGTGAAGATAGAGGGTAAAATGAATGTAGCAAAATACAGGAGAATCCTGATGCAGTCTGCAAGAGAACTGCAACTTTGAAAAACAAGCCATTCTTGTTTTCCAGCAGGACAATGACCCCAAGCATAAAGACAAAGCTAGACAGGAATGGCTTAGAAGCAACAAAGTTAATGTCTGGGAGTGACCAAGTCAGAGTCCAGCCCTCAATCCAATTTGTGGCTGGACTTGGAAGTGGCTGCTCATTCACAATCCCTATGCAATCTGACAGAGCTTGTGTAGTTTTGTAAAGAAGAAAAGGAAAAATTATAGTGTCCAAATGTGCAAAGCTGGTAGAGACCTACCCACACAGACTCAAGGCTGTAATTGCTGCCAAAGGTGCATCTACTAAATACTGACTTGAAGGGGGTGAGTAATTGTGCAATCAATTACTTTCTGTTTAATAATTGTAATAAATTTTGACCAGTTTGTAGACATTTGTTTTTATTTTGACATAGTCTTTTTCTGTTGATCAGTGTCAAAAGACTCATGTCAACTCCACTGTGATTCAATGTTATCAACATGAAAACTTCGAAGGGGTGAATACTTTTCATAGGCACTGTAGATGCAACCACAAGGAGGTTTACCAGTGTCTTTACTTTCTTCACAGGTTAGGAATGTTTGGCTTGTCACCAATCACTGACAAACTTCTACTGTTGGGAGTGTTATGTCTGGCTGCATTGTGCTCTGGAGCAGCAATTCAAATGTGCGAGCAAAAACTGCAGAGAGCCTTTGACTCTACACTATACATGACAGGCACATCTCTCCCCACCATCAGCAGTAACTACAGGTTGCACCACCTCAAGCAGGCAACTTCCATTATCAAAGATTCCCACCATCTTCCCACAGCTCCCATCGGGCAGAGGGTACTCAAGCCTGAAGTCCCCACCATCAGGTTGAGGAATAGCTACCTACCTTTAGCTATACGTGTGCAGAAAATGAGTGGAGATGGACATTGTATAGGCACAAGGGATTAGTTTAGTTGGCCATTGATCATTAATTTATTGGGTTTGGCAGAACATTGCGGCTGAAGAGCCTGTTCCTGTTGCCGTACTGTACTGTGTGTTCTATATAGTTTTTGAACCAACCAGCAAAACCCTAATCACTAGAGTTCAGCAACACTGATCACTTTGCACTAAAATAATTTTTCTTGTGCTAATTATGTTCTGTCTTGAAAAAATTTGTGTAAGATTTAAATTTAATTTTTTTGTTTCTCTTGTTAATATTGGGATGCTATGTGAATGTTGGGATGCTATGTGTCTGTGATGCTGCAGTAGGTAATTTTCTCATTGCACTGTCCTCACCTGTCCTTGTGTATGACAATAAACTTGACTTTGATGTCTAACAGACATTGTAGGCTGAAGGGTCTACTTCTGTGCTTCTAATGAACTGAACAGCTTCATGAAGTTTCCAGGGTGGGTCTGATGGGCTATGTAGCCCATTGCTATAAGACATTATACCCTGCTACTTACTATAAATATGTTATTTCAGGTGATGAGACAGTGATGGTGATCATGAATCACCAGTGTAAATTGAAGAGGAGCAGAACGAAGATTCTCAGCTACTTCCAGACTGTACAGGGTGGACCAAAGGAAAGGAATTGTCCCCTCCCCACAGCCATGAACTCGCAAGTCACACAGGACACCCTGAAGACAGCTGAAGCTCGTAAGACAGTTATTAAAATTAAGCGCAAAAAGACCAGGAGGGAGCTGAATCGTGCAAAGTTCGGCAAAGCGGTTGTTGAAAAGCTGTTTAAATGCAAAGTAGTCCGCCCATTTCAGGACATGCCTCCAGCTGAGAAGTGTCACTGTCAATATGTCGTCAGCTCTTGGGCAGCTGAGACCTCCATTGCTAAACCATCTCCAAACCCCAGCTGGATTATTACACAAGGCAGACTCACCCATCACCTGGGGATATTCAATAAGGAGGTCAAATCTATCAATATTGAGAGGCTTTTGGATGGGGAGCAGACAAAAGACTGTTGTCCAGCCATCACCAAGGAGTCCACCACTGCTAAATTGGCAGAGGAGGCAATGGAGGTCACGAGCTGTACCCCAGTTCCAAAAGAGGCAGCAGTTCCTGTCCAGCAACCACACTCCTTAACACCCAAACTACAGCCCGCCGTGGAGGATGCTCACATCACCTTGGCTTCTCCCACCCAGGCCACAGAGAGCAAATCCCAATGTCACCATGACCTCAAAGAGTGTGTAGTCCCCACCACTGAACTAGCTGAGAAGCTCATCAAAACCTTAAATACCCACCAAGTGTTTCCAGGAGAAAACCTAGTGCACAGCATGCAACAAGAGCTCCTGAATATTCTGATAGAACGGCATGGAAAGGAGGCAGGTCCCTGGCTCCCAGCGCTCTCGACAAAGCAAGAATCAGGTGCTTCTCCCCCCACAGGTGAGAGAATCTGCAGAGGAGTGGATGAGGGGAATGTAAATAGATAAATGGCAGAAGGAAATGTGTGACTCCATTTACTACCCACTGTCCCTCAGTCGGTCTTCCTGGTGGCAGTTCCCAAGCACGGAATGAGGATAAGTAAGTATCTGAGAAAACAGTAAAGAGCAGTGGAAGCTTTCCAAAGTGGGAGCACCTGGGGCAAACCCAATCTGGTTCCATAAATGGGGTTCAGGAATTGGAAAAATGGGAATGCGGGATGAATAAGAAAATCTCCAGGGGTCTAGTGGTAGATGTCTTTGTAAATGCAGAGGAGTAAGTTAATGTCATGGAGGAAGGGAAATAATGGAATGGGCGATTGCATAAGTTGGTATAGGTCAAGGGGTGGATGGGATGCATCCAAGATTCTTGGAGTGTCCACATGTTCTAGCAAGGTCTTTTCAGTCCCACTTGGATGTGGGAGCAAAGAATGTTCCTCTAACTGGTGAGGGAACTGATGGACCTGATGTCCTGACATGAGACTTAATGCATTTGACAGCCAGTGTGAAGTAATTTGGGGATAATTACTTCAAAGTCATAATAGCAACACATACAAAATGCTGGAGATTTTCAGTAGGTCAGGCAGCATCTATCGAAATGGAAGTGAATCAACAGTCGACATTTCAGGCAGAGATTTATTATTGAAGTATATACATATCATCTTATACAGCACAGAGATTCATTTTCTTATGGGCATTCACAGTAAGTACAAAAAAACACAATAGAATCAATGAAAGACAACGCACAACAGGACAAACAACCAATGTGCAAAAGACAACAGACTGTGCAAATACAAAAGAAAGAACAAAAAGGTAATAATTTTAACAATAAGCAATAAATATTGAGAACATGAGATGATAAGGCCTCAAGTGTGAGTCCATAGGCGTAGGACATTTCAATGCTGGGGCAAGCGAAGCTGAGTAAGTTTTCCCCTTTGGTTCAAGGGTCTGATGGTTGAGGGGTAATAACTGTTCCTGAACCTGGTGATGAGAGTCCTGGGGTTCCTGTACCATACTGCTGATGGCAACAGTAAGAAGAGAGCATGGCTTGGATGGTGAGAGTTCTTGATGATGGATGATGCTTTCCTGCAACTTTGCTCCATGTAGATGTGCTCAATGGTGGGGAGGGTTTTACCTGTGATGGTCTGGGCTGTATCCACTACGTTTTGTAGGCTTTTTTTGTTCAAGGGCATTGGTGTTCCCATACCAGGCCATGATGCATCCCCTTTCCCCTACCTGGTTGTCACCCAGTCTCCTGTGTCCTATATCTTGGGTGTAGCTACCTCTCTATATGACCTATATATCAACCCTTCAGCCTCCAGAATGATCTGGAGTTCATCCAGTTCCATCTCCAACTCCTAAATACAGAATGTTAGAAGCTGCAGCTAGTTGCACTTCTTACAGTTGTAAGTGTCAGGGACACTGGAGGTCTCCCTGCTTTCCCAGATCGTGGAACAGGAGCCTGCCTGGCATCTCTACTGTTCTAATTGCTCAAATGTAAAAGAGGGAGGGGAATCTCTACCTGCAGTTTCTTTTTGCCTTCTCTGACTGAAGCCTTGAACAGCTGAAGCTTCAAAATCTCCACTCTGTCCACTCCAACAACGGCTGCTCCACTTGCCCTGCCTTGCTTTCATTTGTTCCTGCTAATCAATCCCAAATGCCGATTGATCGCTGGTCAACATTCAAAAAAACTGCCACAAGTTGCTGCTTTTTATACTTGGTCAGTGAACCTGAGTGAAATTCCCTCCTCTTAAGCATCTGGTCTCCTGAGTCACATTGATGTTGTATAAATGAGGTTCAAAAAGGATTTTGAATAATGTAACACACTAAAGAATGGCTCTAAAGGTAGAAGAAGAGTATTAAAGGGGTGTTTGCATTTCATTGGGTGTATGTGGATACATGTGTCCTCAAGTGCTGTTAAGACCATTTGTGGCCCAAGCACTCGCCAGGAATTAAGGAAAGATGTTATGGACAGAAAAGTAGTTAGCATCTTCTGGATGGAGTACATATAAGAGCTGTTGTGTGAGGCTCTGTCTTTGAAGCAAGAACCCTCAATGCCATTTCATAGCGTGCCACAATCCTGACCTACCCTAGCTTGAAGACAGGTTTAAGAGATTTTTAAGAAAGCTGCTGATGTTAACAAGGAAACCTATCACACAGTATCTCAGTATTTTGCATATTCACAATAAGGCAGACCAATCAACTTAGCAATCGTGAACATGGAAATACAGCTTGCAGGGTTCACCAAGGATGGAAAGTGAACATCCAGGCTATTCAATATTTGGTAAGGATGAGCAAAAAGGGAAAGGAGGTGAAAGCAACACACTCAAAATGATGGAGGAACTCAGCAGGTCAGGCAGCATCTATGGAGATGAATAAACAGTCAACGTTTAAGCCCAAGATCCTTTGAGGGCTGGAAAAGAAGGGGGAAGATGCCAGAATATGAAGGTGGGGGGAAGGGAAAGAGGACAAATTAGAAAGTGACAGGTGAAGCTAGGTGGGTGGGGGAGGGGTGGATGAAGTAAGAGGCTGGGAGGTGATAGGTGGAAGTGGTAGAGGACTGGAGAAGGAAATCTGAGAAGAGAGGGAAGTGGATCAAGGGAGAAAGGGAAGGAGGAGGGGCACTGGGGTGAGGTGATAGGCAGGTGAGAAGAAGAGTAAGATGCCAGAGACCAGAAGTTGGAGAAATCAATACACGTGCCATCAGGTTGGAGACTACCTAGACAGAATGTGATGTGTTGCTCCTCCAGCCTGAGAGTGGCCTCATTGTGGCAGAAGAAGAGGCCATGGACTGATGTCAGAACACAAATGGGAATAGGAATTGGAATGGTTGGCCACCGGGAGCTTCTGCTTTTTGCCAATGGAGCTGAGGTGCTCGATAAAGCAGTCCCCTAATCTATGTCAGGTCTTACCAGTGTAGAAGACACCACATTGGGAGCACTGGGTCTCAACAGATTTGCAGGTGAAGTGTTGTCTTACCTGGAAGGACCGTTTGGGGCTGTGAATGGAGATGAGGGAGGAGGTGAAAGGGCAGGTGTAGTACTTCTGCCACTTGCAGGGAGATTAGTGGGGAGGGACAAATAGACAAAGGAATCATGGCAAGTGTGATCCCTTCACAAAGCAGAGACTGTGGAGTAGGTAAAGGTGTGTTTGGTGGTAGGGTGCCGTTGAAAATGGCAGAAGTTGCAGTGAGTGGTATGTTGGATGCAGAGGCTCATGGAATGGTAGGCAAGGGCAAGAGGAACTCTATACCTGTTAAGGTGGTGGGAAGATGAAGTGAGTGTGGATGTCCAGGAAATGGAGGGGATGCAGTTGAGGGCAGCATCAGTGGTGGAGGAAGGGAAACCCCTGTTCCTTAAAGAAGGATGACATCTCTGAAGTTCTGGAAAGGAAAACTTCATCCTGGCAACAGATGAGGCGGAGACCAAAGAACTAAGAAAAAAGAATAGCATTTTACAGGAGACAGGGTGGGAAAAGGTATAGTCAAAATTGCAGTGGGAATTGGTAGGTTTATAAAAGATATCGGCAGACAGTTTGCCTGCAGTGATAGGTACAGAGAGATCAAGAAAGGGGAGAGAGGAGACAGAAATGGACCAAGTGAACTTGAGGGGCAGGGTGGACGTTGGAGATAAAGTTGATGAAATTGACGATGTCAGCATGGGTGTATGAAGCAGCACAATACAGTCATCAACGTAGCACAGAAAGAGTTGGAGAGTATTACCAGGGAAGGCTGGAACAGGGACTGTTCTATGATAGCCAACAAAAAGGCAGGCAGGTACCCATGGACACACCTGAGTTTGGAGAAAGTGGGAGGAGCAAAAAGAGAAATTGTTGAGGGTGAGGACCAATTCCACCAGATGGAGGAGGGTGGTGAGAATTGAAAGTGTTATGGAGATCAATAGCATGTGAAGTATCATAGATGTAAGTGGGAAAGGACTGAACCAAGGGGGATAAAATGGAGTCAAGGTACACAAACACGAATTCACTGAAGCAGGAGCAGAAGGGCATGGTGAGGTATAAAAGAAATAAACCCATTAGTGAAGAAGGGTAATCCTCTTTGGGAATACATATGAAAAACTATTGGTGTAGGTTGTGCATAGAACCCCAAACTGCACGGTGCGAAGTGGGAAATGTGGAATGTACGCTATAGGAATACAAGTGCATTTGTATTTAGATTGGGCAAACCAAATTGGCCATAATGCCATAAAGGATGAGCTGGAATGTGTTCTTGGTGGTTTTTTGGACCAATATGTTGAGGAATCAGTTGAGCAAACCATTAGAGACTGGGTGAGGGGTAGTGAGCAAGGATTAATCAACAATCTGGTGGTGCAGGTCCTTGATGTTGGAAGCTGCTTTCCTGAAGCACCACTCTTTGAAGATGTCTTGGATACCACGGAGGCTGGTGCCCATGATGAAGCTGACTAATTTTACAATGTCCTAAGCAGTAGCCTCCACACCTCCACCGCCCCATACCAGATGGCAATATGGCCAGTCAGAATGCTCTCCACGGTACATCTGTAGAAGTTTTTAAGTGTTTTAGGTGACAAACCAAATCTCCTCAAACTCCTAATGAAATATAGCTGCTGTCTTGACTTCTTTACAGCTGCATGAAAATGTTGGGACCAGGATAGATCCTCAGAGATCTTGACACCCAAGAACTTGAAATTGCTCACTCTCTCCACTTCTGATCCCTCTGAGGATTGATTTGTTTTCCCTCGACTTACCCTTTCTAAAGGCCACAATCAGCCCTTTGGATACACTGACGTTGAGTGCAAGGCTGTTGATGTGAAAATACTCAACTAGCTGGTATATCTCACTCCTATACACCCGCTCGTCTCCATCTGAGATTCTGCCAACAATGGTTGTATCATCAGCAAATTTATACATGGCATTTGTGCTATGCCAAGCCACACAATCACTGGCATAGAGAGAGTAGAGCAGTGGACTAAGCACACATTCCTGAGGTGTGCCAGTGTTAACTGTCAGTGAGGTGGAGATGTTACTACCAGTCAGCACAGACTGTGGTCTTCTGGTTAAGAAGTCATGGATCCAGTTACAAAGGAAGGTATAGAGGCCCAGGTTCTGTATCTTACGATCAGAACTGTGGGAATGATGGTGTTAAACACGGAGCTATAGTCAATGAACAGCACCCAGACATAGGTATTTGTATTGTCCAAGTGATACAGTTCCAACTGCTACAGTTTCCTAGCTCAGAGATCTTCAGTTTTATTTACCAGAGACTGTACATTTGCCAGCAAGATAGTCCACATTGGGAGTCAAAAACCTTGTTTTTTTAAATAAACAATTAGCCCACTGCGACGTCCTCACTTCCACCAATGTTTTAAGGGATCAGTTCGCTGACCACAGTCCGATCTATTTCAGTTGGTCTTAAGCAGCGATAGATCGTTTAATCACATTAAAGCGTCATTACTAACTATACAGACCTCAGATGCAGTTGTGGTTCTCAGCCTTAGTAGGCTGAAACGGGAATACGTGATCGTTTCCATTAAGCTGCCACTTCGAGATGCCTTAATTAGTGCCTCTGAAGTAAAATATGGATGTGGAGGCTTTAGAGAGGGTGCAGAGGTGATTTATCAGGATGTCTTATGAGGATAGGTTGAGCGAGCTAGGGCATTTCACTTTTCTATTTGGAGAGAAGGAGGATGAGACGTGCCTTGATAGAGGTGTACAAGATGATAAGAGGCATAGATCGAGACTTTTCCTAGGGCAGAATTTGCTAATACAAGGGGGCATAATTTTAAGGTGTTTGGAGGAAAGTATAGGTGGAATGTCAGAAGTAGTTTTTTTTAAACAGAGAGTGGTAGGTGTGTAAAATGTGGTGCCAGAGGTGGTGGTAGAGGCAGATACATTAGGGCCATATAAGAGACTCTTGGATAGGCACATGGATGAAAGAGGACTGTGCTGTATGCTCTATGTATTGCCAGAGGAAACTGTCCCGAATGCAATTGACAAATCCATCCCATCTAAGCTCCTAACAATATGGCATTTCTGGGCTATGTTAGGAAAGTTAAATTTTCTTATTATGAAAATCATTTTATTCTTGCAAATCACGATCTCCCTGCATATGTGTACCTCTAATTCCTGTTGACTATTTGGAGGCCAAAGGTATAACCCCAACAATTCCCTCCTTATTTCTCAGCTTCATCCATAAAGCCTCACTGGATTATCCTCCGGTGATTTCATCTCTCACTCCTACCCTGATGTTCCCCTTAATCTAAAATGCCCCTCACCCTCCTCTTTCCTTCACCTCTGTCCTGTGTATAGCACCTGTACTCTCTAACATTAAGTCTTTTCCCTCCTTTGGCCATGTTCCTATTACGACTGTAATATTCCAGTCCCACTGAGTTCAGGGCATGGACAACCATGAAAATGCTAGACTTCATGATAAAGGACGTAAAAGCAGTTTTTTTTTTGAGGATATAACTGGTAGAACAGAAAGAACATGGAACCATACAGCATAGGAATAAGACCTTCAGACCACAATGTTGTGTCAAACTAATTAAGTTAATCCCTCCTGCCTACACAATGTCCATATCCCTTCACTCATTGTCAACAAGACCAAGGAATTAATTATCGACTTGAAGAAGGGGAAGTCGGGAGAACACACACAAGTCCTCATTGAGGGGTCAGCAGTGGAAAGGGCAAACAGCTTCAAGTTCCTGGGTCTCAGGTCTATTGAGCACAACACATTGATGCAATTCCACTTCATCAGGAGTTTGAGGAGATTTGTCACCAAAGGCTCCAGCAAATGTATACAGTTGTGTGGTGGGGAATATCCTGACTGGTTGCATCACTGCATCACTGCATCACTGCCTGATTCCGGTGCACAGGATCGCAAGAGGCTACAAAGGATTGTACAGTACATTGCTCAGCCAGCTCCATCACCGTCACAACCCTCCCCACTGTCAAGGACATCTTCAAGAGGCTGTGCTTCATTAAGGACCTTCACCATCTGGGACATGCCCTCTTCTCATCACTACCATCAGGGAGGAGATACAGGAGCCTGAAGACCCACGCTGAATGTTTTAGGAACAGCTTCTTCCCCTCTGCCTTCAGATTTCTGAATGATCCATGAACCCATGAATACTGCCTCATTATTCCCCTTTTGCACTGTGTACTGTATCAGTTTGTAACTAGTAGTAATCGTTACGTCTTGCCACAAAACAACAAGCTTTACAAAATGTAATAAACCTGATTCTGATGATGATTATGAGGTGACAAAGGTCATTGTTGAAGGTAGAATGTGGATGTTGTCTGCATGGAATTTGGTAAGGCATTTGACAAGGTTCCTCATGGAGATTAAGACTAAAGTGAACCAGAGTGCCATGGCAGTTTGCATTCAGAATTGGCTTGCCATGGAAGACAATGGAACTTATTCCAGCTGGAGTTCTGTGACAAATGGTGTTACACAGAGAGCCGTATTGGGACTCTTGCTGTTTTGCAACTTATAGAAACGGTGTGGATGAGTGATGATGCAAGGATTGCTGACATTGTGGATAATGTATAAAATTGCCAAATGATACAGTGGGATATAGAACAGCAGTGGATATGGGCAGAGAAATAGCAGAGGTTGTTTAACCTGGCCAAGTGTGTGGTATTGCAATATGGGAGGTCAACAGTACATTGTTAACGGCAAGACCTAAACAATTTTGGTGTACAGAGGGATCTTGGGACCCATGTCCATAGCTCCCTGAAAGTGGCTGATCGGACGGTATGCATGCTTAGCTTTATTAGCTGAGGCACTGAGTTCAAGAATCAGAAAGTTATGTTGCGGCTTTATGAAACTGTGGTTCAGCTCCCTCTGGAGTTTTGCATTCAGTTCCGGTCACTCGCTTATGAGAGGATGTCAAGGCATTGGAGAGGGTACAGAAGCAGTTTGCCAGGATGCTGCCTGGATTAAAGAGCATGTAATATAAGGAGAGTTTAGAGAAACTTGAGTTGTTTTCTCTGGAACGGCAGGAGGTGAGGGGAGAGATCTGATTATGACAGGCATAGCTGGAGTAGACAGCTGGTGTCTTTCTCTCCCAGGGTCGAAATGTTTGACACTAGAGGGTATATTGAAGGTAAGAGGGTGTGATGTACAGAGCAAGTCTTTTTTACACAGAAAATAGTGGGTGCCTGGAATGCACTACAAGGGGTGGTAGTGGAGGCAAATATGATAGAGGGATTTTGGAGGCTCTTAGAAAGGTATGCTAGTGTGCAGAGAATAGAGGGAGAGGAACTGCAGCTCATTTTATAGAGGTTTCTGTTTACCTCAGATCTTAATGATAGTGCTCTTAGCCTGAAATATATTACCTTGCAGATCGAGCTCAAGTTTAGTCTGAAAAACAAAACATACCTGATATTTCAAATGTATTACCTCCATTGCCCTTTCACTTCATCCAAGATCTCCAACAACTTGAAGATCAAAAAAATTGCAGATGCTGGAAATTTGGAACATGAAGTACTGGAAATGTGACTCTTTCCAGGGAGCGCATGGATAAGTTGGGCTGAAGAGCCTGTTTCCATGCAATAAAAGACCATAAGATATAGGAGCAGAAGTAGGCCATTCAGCCCATCGAGTCTGCTCCGCCATTCATCATGAGCTCATCCAATTCTTCCAGTCATCCCCACTCCTCTGCCTTCTCCCCATACCCTTTGATGCCCTGGCTAATGAAGAACCTATCTCTGCCTTAAATACACCCAATGATTTGGCCTCCACAGCCTCATATGACTCTGACTAAAACTGTATTTTAGTTATGATCTGGAAAAGAATGATTAATGGAACAGAGTCATAAAGCAATACAGGTTCTTCAGCCCAACCTGTCCATGCCAACCACAACGCTCACCCAGCTAGTCCCAATTTCCAGCTTTCGGCCGATATCCTTCCAAGCCCTGCCCATTCAGGTGCTTCTTAAATAATGCAAATATACCTGCCTCATTTGTGCTCTCTGCATGAAAATGTTGCCCCTCAGGTCAGTGCAACCACAGCTTTCTAAAGGGGTGCCTGGTGAGTTATTAAGTGGAGCAAATGCGAGCAGTAAGGTAGGTGGAAGAGGGGAGAACTAATTAGCCAAAGAGCCAAACACCACATGATTTGCATCTGTGCTGTAGGACATCCTGAGGGTTTGTGCCCTTGAGGCTGTGCGCTTAATGTCGCTGGGTGGCTGACTTCAGCTTCTGAATTTATGCAGGGATGAGCAGACCTCCCAGATCCGGCTGCAGCCCACTTGATGAGAGCACCGTTGTGAACAAATCCTTGTCGCCAAAAGATCAACAGATTGAAGATTCGTTCTTGATTCAGAATGATGGTTCGGTTTGTGGAGCTCTTTCCAGCACACATTCAACTGTGGTAAACTAATCCTTCCTTGTAGAGCAAGCAGACATTAGAACATAAGAAACCGCAGCCCCTCGAGTCTGTTCCATCATCCATGGCCTCAACAACCCTTTCACTCCCTTGACACCACCCCCCCATGCGTAGTTTAAATTTGCCGTGGTTATAGTGTAGTACAACACAGAATCAAGCCCTTCCACCTAACTCATCCAACCAACCAGGATGCTCATCTAAACTTGTCACACTTGCCCACATTTGGCCCATATGCCTCTGAATCATTCCTATCCATGTGCCTGTTCAAATATCCTGTAAATGTTATTATTTTACCCGCTTCAACCACTTCCTAGGGCACCTACCACCCAATGCATGAAAAGTAGCTCTTCGATCCAGGTTAAATACTTCCCCTCTCACCTTAAACCTGAACCCTCTGGTTATTGACTCCATTCCCCTTGGGGAAAAAAACTCTGTGCATTTACCCTATCTCTGACCCTCATGATTTTACACACCTCTACGTTCCCCCCTCCATCTTGTGCATTCCGAGGAATAAAGTCCTCGGCTGAGCAAGCTCTCCCTATCACTCAGGCCCTCAAATCTTGGCAATGTTCTCCTAAACCTTCTTTGCATTCTTCCAAGCTCGATGAAGTATTTTCTCTAACAGGGTGACTAAAAGTGTACATAGTTCACTTCCTCTTTCTAAACTCCCTTGATAATAGTCCCAAGCCACTCAACCTTTCTTAGTATGTCAACCCGTCCAACCCAGGAATTGACCCAGTGAACCTTCTCTGCACTACCTCCAAAGCCAGTTTATTTCTCCTTAAACAGAGGGCAAAACTGTATGTCTGAAAAGGTGATCCAAAGCTCTTACAATAATGGGGCACCGCAGCAATGTAGTGCGCCACTATTACAGCCCGAGGTATTGGAGCTCAGAGTTCAATTCCGCCACTGTCTGTGAGAGTTTAAATGTCGTTCCCATGAGTGTGTGGATTTCCTCCAGATGCTCTGGTTTCCTCTCACATTCCAAAGACATCCTGGTTAGTTGGTTGTTTGGTCATTATAAGTTGTCCTGTGATGAGGCTAGGGTTAAATAGTGGGTTGTTGGGTGGTGTGGCTCATTGGGCATTAAAGGCCTGTTCCACCCTGCCTCTCTAAACAATCCAAAAGCCATAAGCCTTCCTGATTACTCACTATACCTGCATGCTAATCTCTGTTAGCAGGTAAAGGTCGCTTGGCTAGTGGTGGATGTTACAAGTAAGATGGGAAGAGTTCAGAGCCAACATGTTCCTGTTAGAGTGAAGAGCAAGGCTGGTGGATTAGGGAACCCTGGATGAGGGATATTGAGGCTTTGGACAAGATACCAAAAGGAGGCTTATGGGAGGTATCAACAGACATCAAAGTTGCTGGTGAGCGCAGCAGGCCAGGCAGCATCTCTAGGAAGAGGTACAATCGACGTTTCAGGCCGAGACCCTGAAACGTCGACTGTACCTCTTCCTAGAGATGCTGCCTGGCCTGCTGCGTTCACCAGCAACTTTGATGTGTGTTGCTTGAATTTCCAGCATTTGCAGAATTCCTGTTGTTATGGGAGGTATCGATAGCTGGGAACAAGCAAGTTCCTTGAGTTTAAGGAATGTAGGGGCACATTTAAGGAAATTAAGGAGAGCAAAAAGGGAAAACGAGATATCCTTCGCAGATAAGGTAAAGGAGAATCCTATGAGATATAACCACTACGTACGGTAGCATAGCTTTACATTCCAGCGACCCAGGTTCAATTCCCACAGCTGCCTATAAGGAGTTTATACATTCTCTCCGTGATCGTGTGGGTTTCCTCTGGGTGCTCTGGTTTCCTCCCACAGTCTAAAGACGTACTGGTTGGTCAGTTAATTGGTCCTTGTAAATTGTCCTGTGATTAGACTAGGTTTAAGTCGGGGAGTTACTGGGCTGCACGGTTCAAAGGACCAGAAAGGCCAATTCCATGTTGTATGTCAATAAATGAATAAATATTGAGAAAGGGTATCTAGGGAGACAATAGGTCCCATTAAGGATCAGTGTGATTGTCTATGTGTGCGGCCACGGGAGACAGACAAGATTTGAGATGAATGCTTCACGTCTCTATTTACTGTGGAGAAGGTCATGCGAGCTGGGGAATTCAGGAAAGAGAACAGTGATATCCTGAAACATAACAGCATATTGGTGGATAAATTCCTGGGGCGTGACCAAGTGTATCCAAGGATGTTCAGGGGAGAAATTGCTGGGGTCCTGGAAAAAAATGTATCTTTTTCAGCTATGGGTGAGGTGCTGGCTAACACTGTGCCTTTATCTAAAAAAGGTTGCAAGGGTAAGCCAGGAAGCCAGACACCAGTGGTGGGAAAGTTTCAAGAGAGAGTTCTGAGAGACAAGATCTACCAACATTTGGAAAAGCAAGGACGCGTTAGAGATAGTCAGCATGGCTTTGTGCATGGCAAATTGTGTCTGACAGATCTGATTGGGTTTTTTGAGGGTGATAATGAGGATTGAAGAGAAAAGGATGGCGACCATTGTCTGTATGGACTTTAGCAAGGCCTTTGACAAGGTCCCATATGGTAGACTGGTCCAAAGGTGACGTCACGTGGAATCCAGTTGAATATTTAATTGGCTTGGTGAAAGGAGACGGGGGTCTGTGATGGTAGTGCCTTGTTTTTCAGACTACAGGCCCATGACCAGTAATGTGCTACAGGGAATGGTACTGGGTTCAATTGTTTGTCGTATATATTAATGATTTGAATGAGAATGTAGGTGACATGATTCTGAAGTCTATAGATGACACCAGATTTTGTGGTGTGGTGGATAGTGAAGAAGTTGTCTAAGCCTATAAAAGGATTTGGTTAAACTGAGAAAATGAGTGAAGGAATAGTTGGTGAAATTTAAATCGGTCATGTGTGAAGTGATGCAGTTGGAAAGATAAACCAGGAAAGTGGGGAGAGTTATAGAATAAAGAGACCTCAAGGTACAAGTACGTAGTTCCCTGAAGGTGGTAACAGAGGCAGACAGGGTGGTACATTTGGCACACTGACCTTCATGGGGCAGGGCCCTGAGTACAAGAGTTGGGGGTCATGTTACAGCTGTGAGCGTTCTCCTGAAGTATTATGTGCAGTTCTGGTCACAATACTGTATTTGGTGTTAAAGGATCTGTTGGGTACATTTTTCACAGAGTGGTTGGCATCTGGAATGAGCTTCCAGAGGAGGTGGTGCAGACAGCGTTTAATAGGCAGCTAGGTGGGTACCTGAATGAGTCGGGTATACATACATTGATGTGGAGTTAATGTGGGCAAGTGGGATTAGTATAGGCATGATGGTTGGCATAGACATGATGGGCCAAAGGGCCTGTTTCTATGTCCCACAGCTCTGTGACTCAACGATTCTTTGCCTCTGAGCTATTGGTTGGCCATCCTGCCAATCACAAAAGTGACAAATGATCTGACTGGTTCTACTGTTTAAAATTAGCTTAACCACACCTTTCTCAACTGTACACAGTACTCCAAGCCTGAGCAGTGTTGTTTTTGACCAGGTAAGCCACCTTTGGTGCCCGAAGCTGGACAGCAGTGGTCTTACTGGAGAGAAGATGTTCGGGATATCTTTGAGTAGTGTTCCAGGGCACTCAGGCTTCAGCCCACCGAAGGTGCCTGCCTCTCTTCCTGGACCGCAGGTGGGTAGCTCTGCAGGGAACCAGGCATACAAGGAGCATGCCCTCAGCACTTCTGCTCGCCAACGCCTGTGGCTGTGGAGAAACGCTGGCAGTTTACAGAGAACCAAGGCTGCCCCAGGAATTCCCCAAAGTCCTGTTGTGAGCAGGGATTTCCCCTTCACCAAATGGAAGCTCAGCCCGGAAACAGCAGACCTGGGCCAGACATCAGCTGCTCAGAAACGGGTGCGGCCATCCAGTGCCTCCCCGCCATTCTCTAGCCGCAGCCCTCACCAGCGGATGCCAAAAGCCAACAGCTCGCTGGCACGGATTCTGGAGGCTTACCGCGATACCCCAGGCAGGGGACGGTGGAGCCCACTGAGCCCAAATCCAGGGAAGGGGGCCAGGGCTCAGGGAAGTTGGGGGTGCGGGCTAGGGACCACTGGCCATGGCAGAAGCTGGAAGGAGGAGGACGAAGACCCCACCTTCAGAAGCACAGGTGGGAGGCACCCAGTGAGAAACAAGAGACCTCTGCCAGAGGGCGGGCGCACAACAGAGATGCCCCTCCTCCCATTGCACCCTCACTCATTGGCAAAGGGTCGGGCTTGGCCTCAAGCTAGAGCAGGCCAGCCCTCCTCTCCCCAGTGGCTTAGCATCCCCCCCTGGCACCCCACGCAAGAGCCAAGCCCAGAGAGAGCGCTCCATGCCTCTGTGTTGGAGCCACCACCCTCACCCCTGTGTGGCAGGGCAGTGGCCAGAGCAGGTCCATACCACATCCGGGAGCCGTCAGCCTCAGGGAAGGGGGCTCAATCCCACTATGGGCTAATCCACGGCTCCTGGGACGGGAAAGGCTCCAGCGAGGGTCCACTGGGGGACTCATGTGGCAGGGCTTACTTGAACTGGAATGGGACGCAGGCATGCCAGCTGGTTTCAGGAGACGGACTCAGGTGCAGAGTGGAGCCCCTACCCCTCTCCTTGTGTTACCCGCCATCAGACTGCCTGGAATGGAGTGATTTGCCACTGCCCACTGTCCTCCCAAAGAATGACTGGGGCAGCAGCAGTCCAGAGCCCTGGCTCTACCCCAGGATGAAACTCTACTGAGCCGGCAATGAGTACCCAGCAAGTGTGGGGCAGGGCAGGGGGCCATGCAGCCTTGCCAAGACTGCCCTGGAGTGAGGATGGGGATGGAGTCCACCCAGGGACAACTGGTGGCAGTGCAGCAGAATCCCAGGCATGGGCAGTATGAGGTCCCAGAGGTTAGGCTATGAGGAGATGGGCAGCACCTCCGCTGGAAGCCAGACCACTCTATGGGAGCCGCCAAGCACGTTGTCAGCAGAATCCGACACCCTTGGGTGGGACAGAGTTCAGCTGAGATGCCACTGCAGTACCTGGGTCAGAGTGCCGGGAAGGGAGGGAGCACAAGACTGTGTGGTGTGCTGGCAAGGGGGAAGGTGGAATGGAGTCATGGGGTAGGAGAGATTGTGCAGAGGAATGGAAGGGGTGTGCAGGGAAGGGGACAGAGGGGAGTATAGTGTCAGGGGAGTGTAGAGGAGCAGGGCTGTGTATAGGAGGGAGGTGGAGGAGAGGGCAACACGGGATTGGAGAGGAAGGGTGTGTATAGGAAGGAGTTACAGTGCAAGGGTGTGTAGAGGAGAGTGGTGGCTGGAGACCAAAATGCCAGATACCGTATTTACTGATCCTGGATATACATGGGGATTTGACCCCAGGGTCCCTGTACTTGCTACACTGACCCTGGGTGTGGGAGTGGAATTGACCCCAGGATCCTTTGTTCTGTATAATGACCCTAGGTGGCAGTGGGGTCTGATCCAGGGACTGTGTGGCTGATCTTGAGTCCTCTGGCCTCTATTAGATCTGTGCTCCTCCCTCCCTCTTGTGGTTCCACACCATAGCTTGTGCCTCCTGCGATCCCTGAGGCCGACTCACTGGCCACAGCTCAGCCAAATGTTTCCACAGGAGATACGGCTTCACTCTCAGGCATGCTCTAACTGCAACTCCCTATGGTGTTCGGAGAATTCCTGGACTGCTTTCCCCCATTCTGTGTTGTTGGGAGTGGGTTTGGATTGGCAAGGTACACCGATGTCACGGCCCTTCCGTTGAACTCGTGACCAGCTGATGTCTGACTTAATTCCCTGTTGACTGAAAGTGACCTTGCTGCATGATGCACCCCTTGCAAGCTGGACAATGAATAGTTGGCATTGACAGAGCACCCCCAGCATCGCTCGAGTCTCACTGGACTGTGTACAAGCAAAAATGATGATACTGCATCTCAGTTGACCTGGAGAAAATAAAAGCTAATAGTGTCTTATTACTGAAATGTCTCTGTTTTCCTTGGCTCTGCGTTCCCTGCCCACCCCTCACTGCCCAATGGCAGCATTCCCTCCCCACCCCTCACTGCACAATGGTAGCGTTCCCTGCTCACCCCTCACTGCCCAATGGCAGCGTTCCCTCCCCACCCCTCACTGCCCAATGGCAGCGTTCTCTGCCCACTCCTCACTGCCCAATGGCAGCGTTCCCTGCCCACCCCTCACTAAACAATGGCAGCGTTCCCTGCCCACCCCTCACTGCCCAATGGCAGCATTCCCTGCCCACCCCTCACTGCCCAATGGCAGCGTTCTCTGCCCACTCCTCACTGCCCAATGGCAGCATTCTCTGCCCACCCCTCACTGCCCTCCTTCCTGAATCCCCGCGGTGCCTGTTGTGGAGGAATTCACACAGCACAGTTAAGCTGGGGATTCGATAGTAAAGAACCAGTGACTGTGAAGGACCATGGATGTCAGGATGTCATGGTCCTTGGCGAGGAAGCTCCAGGGGACGCTGGTTCTCTGCTGCCTCTATCCTCCTCAGTGGTAGAGGCAGTGGGTTTGCACAGTGTGTTCTTGCCGAGTAACTGCCGGGCAATTTAACAGTTTGCCAACGTGCGCTAGTGGGTGAAGGGAATGGGCATTTAGGTCAGTGGTGAGGTGTTCATCTGGTGGGCTGCTTCATCCTGGATGATGCTAAGTTTCCGAGAGCTGTTGGAGCTACATTCATCCAAGCAAGCAGAGATTATCCATCACACTCTTGACTTGCGTCTTTTTGAGGATGGGAAGGCCTTGGTGAGTCAAGAGTTGGGTCACCAACCACAGGATCCCCAGAACTTTAAGTCATAGTCGTACAGCAAGCAAGTAGGCCCATCAGCACAACATGTAAGTGTAGATTGTGTTTCCCAGCAAGCTACTCCCATCTCCTCATGCTTGACCCACAGCCCTCTAAACCTCTCCCATCCATGGACTTCTAGTGCCTATAAAACATATTCACTCCCTTGGGAGTTTTACTGTTTTATTGTTTTACAGCATTGAATCACAGTGAATTTAATTTAGCTCTTTTTGACACTGATCAACAGAAAAGATTCTTTTGTGTCAAAATGAGAACATCTCTACAAAGTGATCCAAATTAACTACAAATATAAAACACAAAATAATTGATAGTGTAAGTATTCACCCCCTTTAATATGACACACCAAATCATCACTGGTGTAGCCAATTAGTTTTAAAAGTCACATAATTAGTTAAATAAAGTTCTGTTTGTGGAGAACTGTGTGCATTCACGGTGTTTCAATTGATTGTAGTACAAACTGTAAAAATACACCTGTATTTGGTAGGTTCAACTGCTGGTGAGTCAGTATCCTGGCAAAAACTACACCATGAGGCCAAAATAGCACTCCAAGTGACTCCGCAAAAAGACTATTGAAAAGCACAAGTCAGGAGATGGATGTAAGGATATTTCCAAGTCACTGAATATCACCTAGAGTACAGTTAAGTCAATCATCAAGAAATGGAAAGAATAAGGCACAATTATTAAATCTCCCTAGAGCAGGCAGTCCTCAAAAACTGGATGACTGTGCAAGAAGGGGACCAGTAAGGGAGGCCACCAGGAGACCCACGGCAACTCCGGAGGATTTACAAGCTTCAGTAGCTGAGTGGGGAGAGACAACTGCTGCCCGGGTGTTTCAACGGTTGCAGCTTTATGGGAGAAAAAGCCACTGTTGAAAGAGACTCTCATGGAATCTCGGCTGGAGTTTGCCAGAAGGCATGTGGGAGACTCTGAAGACAGCTGGAAGAAGGTTCTATGATCTGATGAAACCAAAATTGAGCTTTTGGGCCATCAGACTGAACGCTGTTTGGCATAAGCCAAACACCACTCGTCATTACCCACACCATCTCTACGATGAAGCATGGTTGGTAGTGGCTGCATCACGCTGTGGGGATGTTTCACTGCAGCAGGCCTTGGAAGGCTTGTGAATGTAGAGGGTAAAATGAATGTAGCAAAAATACAGGGAAATTTTGATGCAGTCTGCAAGAGAACTGCAATTTGGGAGAACATTTGTTTTTTAGCAAGGCAATACTGTATACCAGTTCCTAAAGAGAATGTGGTAATCTGTCTAAATGACCTATCATCCAGTAGCACTTACATCCACAGTGATAAAGTGTTTTGAGAGGTTGGTAATGAAACATAACTCCTGATTGAGAAGTGACTGGGATCCAATCCAATTTACCTATCACAGCAACAGATCCACAGCAGATGCCACCAGCTGTGTGGCTCTTCACTCAACCCTGGAATATCTGGACAGCAAAGATGCATACATCAGGATGCTCTTTATTGACTACAGCTCAGCATTCAATGACATCATCCCCTCAAAACTAATCATTAAGCTCCAAGACCTGGGCCTCAGTACCTCTTTGTGCAATTGGATCCTCGATTTCCCTCACTTGCAGACCCCAGTTCAGATTAGTAACAGCATCTCCATGACCACCAGCAGCACAGGAAGACCACAAGGCTGTGTGCTTAGTCCCCTGCTCTACTCACTTTACACCTATGACTGTGTGGCTAAGCACAGCTCTAACATCATATTGAAGTTTGCTGATGACATCTCTGCTGTAGGCTGAATCAAAGTTGGTGATGAATCAACATATAAAAGGGAGATTGAAAATCTGGCTGAGTGGCACCATAACAAAAACTTCTTACTCAATTTCAGCAAGGCTAAAGAGCTGTTTATTGACTTCAGGAGAAGGAAACCAGAGGTCCATGAGACAGTCCTCACTGAAGGATCAGAGGTAGAGAGGGTCAGCCACTTTAAATTCTTGGGTACTGTTATCTTGGAGGACCTGTCCTGGGCACAACACATAAGCACAAATACAAAGAAAGCATGGCAACTCCTCTACTTCTTTAGGCGTTTGCAAAGACTGAGCTAGACTTTGACAAACATCTGTTGATGTGTAGTGGAGAATATATTGACTGGCTGCATCACGTCCTGGTATGGAAACACCAATGCCTTTGAACGGAAAATCAAACAAATAGTAGTGGATATGGCCCAGTCCATGATGAGTGAGCACATCTACTCAAAATGATGTCACAGGAAAGCAGCATCCATCATCAGGGACCCCCACCACTCAGGACATGCTCTCTTCTCACAGCTGCCTTCAGGAAGAGGATACAGGAGCCTCAGGACTCACACCACCAGGTTCAGGAACAGTTATTAACCCCTCAACCATCAGGCTCTTGAACCAACTTCACTTGCCCCATCATTGAAATGTTCCCACAATCTATAGAGTCACTTTCAAGGCCTCGTCTTCTCATGTTCTCAATATTTATTGCTTATTTTCATTATTTTCTTTTTTCTTTCTTTTTGTATTTGCAGTTTGTTGTCTTTTGCATTTTGGTTGTCCTGTTGAGTATTGTCTTTCACTGATCCTGTTTTTTGTACTTACTGTGAATGCCCACAAGGAAATGAATCTCAGGGTTGTACATGGTGACATTTATTACTTTGATAATAAATTTACTTTAAACTGTGGCATAACATCATGAGGGACACAGATAAGGTGAAAGCACATTATCTTTTTCCAAGGGAGAGCTGCTGAAAACAAGAGGGCGTAGGTTTAAGGTCAGAGGATGGAAAGTTAAAAGGGAATTCAGGGGCAGTTTCTTCACGCAAAAGGTGATGCATACATGTAACGAGCTGCCAGAAATAGTGGTTGAGGAGGACACATTAGCAATGTTTAAAATCCATCCACGTACATTCCTGGGTAGGAAAAGTTTAGAGGCCAAACACAGGTAGATGGGAAGAGTGTCTGTGTTGTTTGACTCTGACTTTGTGCAGACAGATTGGAGAGTACAGACATCATGGGCCAAAGGGCCTCTCCCTACACGGCACTCTGCCGCTCCATGCACTAGTTTTGTGTTTTGCGACCTCTTTCCCCCCACCCCCACCTATAGCACAGATACACTCGCCTTGGACACTTGTGTAAGTCACCAGAGATCTTCATACAGCATAGAGACAAGTCTACCATGTCTGTACTGACCACTAAGTATGCATCTGTAGTCCACTCTGATCTTCAAATGGACCAATTCTGTCTCTTGCTATCTTGTGCTCTTGATATATCTGAGAAGCCCTGTGGATTCTCCTTCACCCTGTTTGCCAGAGCAACCTCATGGCCATTTTCAACCCTCCTGATTTCTCTTACGTTCCTTCTACTCCTCAAGCACCTCACTTCAACTTGCCATGCACCTACTTCTGTTAGGGCCTCAATACCCCTCGTAAACCAATGTACCCTAGACCGGTTAGCCTTACCTTTCATTCTCAAAGCAACATGCAAACTCTGTACTCTCAATATTTCACTTCTGAAGGCCTCCTACTTGCCAGGATACAACCTATCCCAGTCCACACTTGCCAGAAGTCTCCTGGTGCCATTAAATTAGATATTATGAGATCATAAGATATAGGAGCAGAATTAAGTCATTTGGCCCATTGAGTCTGCTGCACAATTTCATCATGGCAGATCCATTTTCTCTCTCAGGACCAGTCTCCAGGCCTTCCCCCCCCCCCCCCCCGTATCCCTTCATGTCCTGATTAATCAAGAATCTAATAAGAGATTTTAAATATCCAATTTAAAATCTCAAACCAAGGACCAGTCCTATTCTTCTCCTTATTTTGAAATTCCACTGAATTATGATCACTCAATACAAAGTGCTCTCTTACACACACACACTGCCACCTGCCCTGTTTCCTTCCCTAATAGGAGATCCAGTATAACCCCTTGCCGGCTTGGACCTCTTTAAGGAAACCTTCCTGAACACAGTTGGCAATCTCTGTCCCATCCAGCCTTTTACGGCTCTGAAGTTTCAGTCAATATGTGGAAAGTTAAAATCACCTATTATCACAACCTTATTTTCCTTGCAACTGTCTGCTGTCTCTCTATAACCTGCCGCTCTAAATCCCGCTGTCTATTGGAAGGTCTATATTCACTCACGAACATTGTCATCCTCTCCTTATTCCTCACTTCCTTCCTTCACACAGTGTGTCCTCTCAGCACTGCAGTGACAGTGTCCATGATGAGTAATGCCACCCCTCCTCCTTTAAAACATCACCCCCTGTATCATGTCTATAACACAGTACCCTCAGACATTGAGCTGCCAGTTCTGCCCTTCACATAACTAAACGTCACTAATGGCTACGTTCATGCTCTAAGTTCATCTGCCTGACTTAGTATTGGAATAGGTACAACTCAGATCATCAGTCCCACCATGCTCAAGCTTTTGATTCCGGTCCTTACATGGAGCCTTACCGTCTACTTTCCCCTCAACCTCCCCACCTGCTGACCTGCCACTCGCAAACCTCCCTGCAAGGACGTAGATCCTCCTCCAGTTCAAGTGCAGACCTGAACTGTTTGTACAGTTCCTGCCTTCGCTCTATGAGAGCCCAGTGGTGGAGACATCTGAAGCATCCCGCCCGCACCACCTCCTTAGTCACGTGTTAAACTGCATTATCTTTCGACTTCTGGCCTCACTAATCTGAGATATGCGTAGCAGCCCTGAGCTCATCACGCTGGAGGTCCTCTCCTTTAACTTGGCACCTAACTCCCGGAACTCATTCTGCAGGATTTTGTCTACCCCCCTGCCTCCGTCATTGGTACCATTGCGGACCAGGATCTCTGGCTATTTACCTTCCATCCTGAAGAACGCTATGGACTCAATCAGAGATGTCTCTGACCCCGGGACCCGCGAGGAAACATGCTGTCTGGGAGTCTTGTTCTCGTCCACAGAATCTCCTCTCCGTCCCCAGAATCTCCTCTCCGTCCCCCTATCGCTCTCAATGAATCCCCTATCACTACAGCTCTACTGTTCTCCCGCCACTTCCCTTCTGAACCACAGAACCAGACTCAGTGCCAGAGGTCTGACTGCTGTGGCGTTCTCTGCTAGGTCATCCTCCCACCCCCAGCAGTGTCCATTATTGAGGGGAATGTCATAGAGGGGTACCCTGCACTAGCTACCAATCCTCTTTCCCTCTCCTGATGTTCACCCAGTAACCTACGTCCCGCACATGAAGCGTATCTCCTGTCAGTCAAACCCTCCATCTCCCGAATGAGCCAGCTCCCGCTCGAGTTCCTTAATGTAGTTTGTAGGAAGCTGCAGCCAGATGTACTTCACACAGCTGTAGTCATCAGGGACACTGGAGGTCACCCTGACTTCCCTGACTGTAAAAAGAGCACAGCACTGGCTTGACTGCAATTCCCTCTGCTCTACCTATGTAATAAAAGAGAAAGAGAGCTTAACCAGTAACTCACTTTAGCTTCGTGTTCTTCTTGCCAAAGCCTCAGCTCCCCGCTCTAACCCTGCCCAATCCAATTATGGCTGCTCCCTCAAAGGCCAGTCCACTCCAATGTAACTTATTTTTATTTGTACTCCAATTACCAAATTATCCAAACAATTTACAGTGAACAAATCATGGTGGTGCCTCTTTTAGGCTCCTGGTACCTGAAAACTGAAGAGAAAGTCCCAATAGGCACCATGTTTTAAAATATCCTACTTTGTGTGATAACCTTAGCTCTAACTTCTCAAGCTTGAGTTGTGTGTTCAAATAAATGTCGTGATTTTTCAGGGTGTTCCGGTATCATGAAATACATAAAATAAAGAGGTCACTGCATAGTTTTATTGTAGCAGGTGACTTTGTAATGAATTTATGCAATCTGCTTCAAAAACACTGATTTAACCAATTTGAAGTTCAACGTTCAAAGCAAAATTTATTATCAGAGTATATACATATCACCATATACAACTCTGAGATTCTTTTTCCGCAGGCATACTTAGCAAATCTATAGAACAGTAACTGTGAACAGGATCTGTAAACAGGAAACATCTGAAACTGCAAACAAACTTTAAACCAAGCTTCCTCATTTCTTGTTGAAATTCTAATACAAGGCTGAGAGGTTACAGTAAACACCCACACTACAAGCTGGATCTGGTGTATGATGTGAAAACTACAGATGCTGGATTTTCAAAATAAAACCAAACAAAGAGAAATAAAAACTTTGGAAATACACAACGGTCAGGCTGCATCTGTGGTAAGGTGCAAGTTCTAGGTTATTGTCATCTTGTCATGGTCCGGTCCATGAAGTCTGCATTCCAGTTCACGGTCCTGTCTGTGGACTCAGGACTCCGGGTCTTCCAGCTGTCCCTTATTTCGGTTGGGTTAATCATAGGCACCTGATTCCCATCTTGGGGCTTGGAATATAAGTAGCCTTGGGGTTGAGTGTGGGCTGCTGGTTTGTTTTGTCAAGATCCCCTAGGAGCAACCTGTTGGTGGAAGGCTAGAGCGGCCACTTGCCATCTTTAGGCCGCATTGGAGAACCATTGCTTCATGGAGCCTTGTTGTCAGTAGTCGGAGCTGTCTTTGTGATATGGATTTGGCCGTATCCCGGGCCAGCCAAATGGCTGCCAGCAACTCTGAGCTAGGTAGGGATCCGGCTGTTTCCGTAGCCAGCCAAGGTTGCTGGCTGTAACTGCGACTCGGAGCAACCCCATGCAGAGATGGAACAGTCTGTTGTTCTTCAGTGTTTGTCTCTTCTTGTCCTGTCCTCCATGGGGTAAGTCAGGCTGTTCTGCCATTGCCCTGTGGGGGGATCTGTCTTGTCTTGTCCTTGCCTCTGTGGGGTAAGTCAGGTCATTCTGCCATTACCCTATGGTTGGATCTGTCCCCTCTTGTCCTCGCCTCTGTGGGGTAAGTCAGGCTGTTCTGTCGTTGCCCTGCGGGGGGGATCTGTCTTGTCTTTGC